>NC_138733.1:44092109-44379609 GCF_965113295.1 Leuciscus leuciscus
AAAAAAGAAAGAAAAAAAAGAAAAAAGAAAGAAAGAAAGAAAGAAAGAAAGAAAGAAAGAAAGAAAGAAAGAAAAAAAGAAAGAAAGAAAGACAGACTGATTAGTTGGAAGGAAGGAAGGAAGGAAGGAAGGAAGGAAGGAAATATGGGCTTGGTAGAAAGAAAGACTAGTTAAAAAGAAAGAAATATGGGCTAGTTAGAAAGAAAGAAAGAAAGAAAGAAAGAAAGAAAGAAAGAAAGAAAGAAAGAAAGAATGGTGGATTAGTTAGAAAGAAAAAAGAAAGAAAGACTGATTAGTTGGAAGGAAGGAAGGAAAGAAAGAAAGAAATATGGGCTTGGTAGAAAGAAAGACTAGTTAAAAAGAAAGAAAGAAATATGGGCTAGTTTAGTAAGAAGATTAGTAAGAAAGAAAGAAAGAAAGAAAGAAAGAAAGAAAGAAAGAAAGAAAGAAAGAAAGAAAAAAGAAAGGATGGTGGATTAGTTAGAAAGAGAGAAAGAAAGAAAGAAAGAAAGGTGGATTAGTTAGAAAGAAAGAAAGAAAGAAAGAAAGAAAGAAAGAAAGAAAGGTGGATTAGTTGAAAGAAAGAAAGAAAGAAAGAAAGAAAGAAAGAAAGAAAGAAAGAAAGAAGAAAGGAAGAAAGAAAGAAAGAAAGAAAAAAGAAAGAAAAAAGAAAGTAAGAAAGAAAAAAAGAAAAAAAAGAAAGAAAGAAAGACTGATTAGTTGGAAGGAAGGAAGGAAGGAAATATGGGCTTGGTAGAAAGAAAGACTAGTTAAAAAGAAAGAAATATGGGCTAGTTAGAAAGGAAGAAAGAAAGAAAGAAAGAAAGAAAGAAAGAAAGAAAGAAAGAAAGAACAAAGATTAATTAGTTAGAAAGAGAAAGAAAGAAAGAAAGAAAGAAAGAAAGAAAAGATTAGTTAGAAAGAAAGAAAGAAAGAAAGAAAGAAAGAAGATTAGTTAGAAAGAAAGAAAGAGAGAAAGAAAGAAAGAAAGAAAGAAAGAAAGAAAGAAAAAAAGATTAATTAGTTAGAAAGAAAGAAAGAAAGAAAGAAAGAAAGAAAGAAAGAAAAAAGATTAATTAGTTAGAAAGAAAGAATAGTTAGAAAGAAAGAAAGAAAGAAAAAAAAGAAAGTAAGAGAGAGATTGATTAGTTAGAAAGAAAGAGAGATAGATTAGTTAGAAAGATAGATAGATTAGTTAGAAATAAAGAAAGATAGATTAGTTAGTTAGAAAGATAGATAGATTAGTTAGAAAGAAAGAAAGATAGATAGATAAGTTAGTTAGAAAGATAGATATATTAGTTAGAAAGGAAGAAAGATCGATAAGTTAGTTAGAAAGAAAGAAAGAAAGATAGATTATTTAGTTAGTTAGAAAGATAGATAGATTAGTAAGAAATAAGTAAAGATAGATAAATTAGTTAGAAAGATAGATAGATTAGTAAGAAACAAAGATAGATAAGTTAGTTAGAAAGATAGATAGATTAGTAAGAAACAAAGATAGATAAGTTAGTTAAAAAGATAGATCGATTAGTTAAATTGATTCGTTAGAAAGTATTAGTTAGAAAGAAAGATTAGTTAGAAAGAAAGAAAGATTAGTTAGAAAGAAAGAAAGAAAGAAAGAAAGAAAGAAAGAAAGAAAAGAAAGATTAGTTAGAAAGAAAGAAAAAGAAAAAAGAAAGATTAGTTTGAAAGAAAGAAAAAGAAAAAAGAAAGATTAGTTAGAAAGAAAGAAAGAAAGAAAGAAAGAAAGAAAGAAAAAAGATTAATTAGTTAGAAAGAAAGAAAGAAAGAAAGAGAAAGAAAGAAAGAAAGAAAGAAAGAAAGAAAGAAAGAACAAAGATTAATTAGTTAGAAAGAAAGAAAGAAAGAAAGAAAAGATTAGTTAGAAAGAAAGAAAGAAAGAAAGAAAGAAAGAAAGAAAGAAAGAAAGAAAGAAAAAAGATTAATTAGTTAGAAACAAAGAAAGAAAGAGAAAGAAAGAAAGAAAGAAAGAACAAAGATTAATTAGTTAGAAAGAAAGAAAGAAAGAAAGAAAGAAAGAAAAAAGATTAATTAGTTAGAAAGAAAGAATAGTTAGAAAGAAAGAAAGAAAGAAAAAAAAGAAAGTAAGAGAGAGATTGATTAGTTAGAAAGAAAGAGAGATAGATTAGTTAGAAAGATAGATAGATTAGTTAGAAATAAAGAAAGATAGATTAGTTAGTTAGAAAGATAGATAGATTAGTTAGAAAGAAAGAAAGATAGATAGATAAGTTAGTTAGAAAGATAGATATATTAGTTAGAAAGGAAGAAAGATCGATAAGTTAGTTAGAAAGAAAGAAAGAAAGATAGATTATTTAGTTAGTTAGAAAGATAGATAGATTAGTAAGAAATAAGTAAAGATAGATAAATTAGTTAGAAAGATAGATAGATTAGTAAGAAACAAAGATAGATAAGTTAGTTAGAAAGATAGATAGATTAGTAAGAAACAAAGATAGATAAGTTAGTTAAAAAGATAGATAGATTAGTTAAATTGATTCGTTAGAAAGTATTAGTTAGAAAGAAAGATTAGTTAGAAAGAAAGAAAGATTAGTTAGAAAGAAAGAAAGAAAGAAAGAAAGAAAGAAAGAAAGAAAAGAAAGATTAGTTAGAAAGAAAGAAAAAGAAAAAAGAAAGATTAGTTTGAAAGAAAGAAAAAGAAAAAAGAAAGATTAGTTAGAAAGAAAGAAAGAAAGAAAGAAAGAAAGAAAGAAAAAAGATTAATTAGTTAGAAAGAAAGAAAGAAAGAGAAAGAAAGAAAGAAAGAAAGAAAGAAAGAAAGAAAGAAAGAAAGAACAAAGATTAATTAGTTAGAAAGAAAGAAAGAAAGAAAGAAAAGATTAGTTAGAAAGAAAGAAAGAAAGAAAGAAAGAAAGAAAGAAAGAAAGAAAGAAAGAAAGAAAAAAGATTAATTAGTTAGAAACAAAGAAAGAAAGAGAAAGAAAGAAAGAAAGAAAGAACAAAGATTAATTAGTTAGAAAGAAAGAAAGAAAGAAAGAAAGAAAGAAAGAAAGAAAAAGAAAGAAAGAAAAGATTAGTTAGAAAGAAAGAAAGAAAGAAAGAAAGAAGATTAGTTAGAAAGAAAGAAAGAGAGAAAGAAAGAAGATTAGTTAGAAAGAAAGAAAGAAAGAAAGAAAGAAAGAAAAAAGATTAATTAGTTAGAAAGAAAGAATAGTTAGAAAGAAAGAAAGAAAGAAAGTAAGTAAGAGAGAAAGATTAATTAGTTAGAAAGAAAGAGAGATAGATTAGTTAGAAAGATAGATAGATTAGTTAGAAATAAAGAAAGATAGATTAGTTAGTTAGAAAGATAGATATATTAGTTAGAAAGGAAGAAAGATCGATAAGTTAGTTAGAAAGAAAGAAAGAAAGAAAGATAGATTATTTAGTTAGTTAGAAAGATAGATAGATTAGTAAGAAATAAATAAAGATAGATAAATTAGTTAGAAAGATAGATAGATTAGTAAGAAACAAAGATAGATAAGTTAGTTAGAAAGATAGATAGATTAGTAAGAAAGAAAGATAGATAAGTTAGTTAAAAAGATAGATAGATTAGTTAAATTGATTCGTTAGAAAGTATTAGTTAGAAAGAAAGATTAGTTAGAAAGAAAGAAAGAAAGAAAGAAAGATTAGTTAGAAAGAAAGAAAGAAGGATTAGTTAGAAAGAAAGAAAGATTAGTTAGAAAGAAAGATTAGTTAGAAAGAAAGAAAGAAAGAAAGAAAGAAAGAAAGAAAGAAAGAGGGAAAGACTGATTAGTTAGAAAGAAAGAGATAGATTAGTTTGAAAGATAGATAGATTAGTAAGAAATAAAGAAAGATAGATTACTTAGTTAGTTAGAAAGATAGACAGATTAGTTAGAAAGAAAGATAGATAAGTTAGTTAGAAAGATAGATAGATTAGTTAGAAAGAAAGAAAGAACGAAAGAAAGAGATTACTTAGTTAGAAAGATAGAAAGATTAGTTAAAAAGAAAGAAAGATGGATTAGTAAGAAAGAAAGATAGATAAGTTAGTTAGAAAGATAGATAGATTAGTAAGAAAGAAAAATAGATATGTTAGTTAGAAAGATAGATTAGTAAGAAAGAAAGAAAAAAGATAGATAAGTTAGTTAGAAAGATATATAGATTAGTTAGAAAGAAATATAAGTTAGTTAGAAAGATAGATTAGTTAGAATGAAAGAAAGATAGATAAGTTAGTTAGAAAGATAGAAAGATTAGTAAGAAAGAAAGAAAGAAAGAAAGAAAGAAAGATAGGTTAGTTAGAAAGATAGATTAGTTAGAAAGAAAGAAAGATAGATAAGTTAGTTAGAAAGATAGATAGATTAGTAAGAAAGAAAGAAAGAAAGATAGATCGATAAGTTAGTTAGAAAGATAGATAGATTAGTTAGAAAGAAAGACAGATTGATAAGTTAGATAGATAGATAGATAGATAGATAGATAGATAGATAGATAGATAGATAGATAGATAGATAGATAGATAGAAAACGTTTGAAGATAGATAGATAGATAGATAGATAGATAGATAGATATGGTTTGAAGATAGATAGATGATAGATAGATAGATAGATAGATAGATAGATAGATAGATAGATAGATAGATAGATAGATAGATAGATAGATAGATAGATAGATAGATAGATAGATAGATATGGTTTGAAGATAGATAGATAGATAGATAGATAGATAGATAGATAGATAGATAGATAGATAGATAGATAGATAGATGGATAGATAAGGTTTGAAGATAGATAGATAGATAGATAGATAGATAGATAGATAGATAGATAGATAGATAGATAGATAGATAGATAGATAGATAGATATAGAATGGTAGTTTAATTGAGTCTAGGGCTTCAGAGAATTTAGATTTGAGATTTTGGCTTGTACACTAATGGGCTACCGTAGTCTTGGCTCAATTTGAGCAGTCTGCAATGAAAGTCTATGGGATTTTTATGATTTTGAATATTAATTTTTAAGAAAACCGTAAGTCAAACCAGTCTGAAAAGATATAGCACACCAAGTCAGAACAGTATGAAGGTCTGACCCGAGTTTGGAGTATGTAGCTTGAACGGTCTATGAGGAGTTAGTGTCCCAAAATTTGCGGTCAGAAAAAGAAGTAAGAAGAAGAATAATAATAAGTTTAAATAGGATTTCAGTAAGTTGGCTTTCTCAAGCCAACTTAACAACAATGCAGAGCTGAATTTAAATTGAGACAAAATCAGTTTGACAAAAGGTTAAGATATTTTAAAAGACAGTATAATAAGGGTTGTATTTTACAACTAGAGGATATGCATGCTTCCAACCCGCAACGATTTTGGGATCAGATTAGAAAACTCGGGCCCAAAAGATATAATAAAATACCATTTGAAATATATGATAATAAGGGTCAAATAGCTTCAGATGTTTCACAGGTATTGCAGGAATGGGAAAAGTGTTTTTCAGATTTGTTTTCGGGTAACCAAGAAATGGATTGCTTTGATTCAGTTTTTCTAAATGAAATTTGTCTTTTTAATGGTAAGTTAGAAAGAGAAGCATCTCACTCCTCTGATCATGAAAATGTGCTAAACGAGGATATTAATGAGGAGGAGGTGCAAAAAGCTATTGATGCCCTGAAAGTGGGAAAGGCTTCTGGTATTGATATGTTGACAAATGAAATATTGAAATGTCCATTATTCAAAGATCTCCTTTCTATTTTATTTAAATTTTGTTTTGAAAATGGGCTCATTCCCTCTATGTGGTACAAGTCGATTATTAGTCCAATACCGAAATCCATAAAAAATTATTCCAGAGTACCAGCTAATTACCGGGGAATTAGCTTATTGAGTACAACATATAAATTATATACATCTATTCTTAATAACAGGCTCATGGCCTACCTGGAAGAAAATTATCGTTTAGTAGAGGAGCAGAATGGTTTCAGAAAGGCAAGAGCTTGTGTGGATCATGTATTTTCTATCACTACTGTAGTTAGAAATAGATTAATGCAAGACAAACCATCATTTGTTTGTTATATTGATTTTCAAAAAGCTTTTGACGCTGTAAACAGAGATTTATTATTTTATTGTCTTTCGGGAGAAGGGATAGAGGGAAGGTTTTATTAGGCCTTACAATCATTGTATAAAGATCCTCAAGCTTGTGTTAAAGTCAATGAGTACTATTCAGAGTGGTTCCCTACACCACAAGGGGTTAAACAGGGGGACTGTCTCTCCCCTACCCTGTTTGCCATATTTATTAATAATTTGGCACAGGAAATAAAAGCTCTTGGATTGGGTATAAATTATGATGGGGATAACACACTAGACATATTACTTTATGCAGACGACATCATTTTGGTGGCGGAAAATGAAGAACGTCTTCAGAAGATGTTAAAGTGTGCCGAAAAATGGTGTGGGAAGTGGACACTTAGAGTTAACCATAGTAAAACACAGATTATGCATATTAGAAAATCTGGGCATAGAAGAAGTAAGTTTCAGTTTTATTTTTGGGGTCACAAGTTGGATTATGTTGAACGTTATAAATATCTGGGCTTTATTTTGGATGAGTATTTGAATTACAAGTATGGTATATGTATATTGGCCGAATCTGCTAGTAGAGCGCTTGGGGGTGTAATAGCAAAAACGAAACAGTTGGGAAACTTGGGATATGCTACCTATTCCAAATTATTCCAGGCCTGTGTTTGCCCTGTTATGGACTATATGGCAGGAATATGGGGCTCAAAAATAAATAAGAGAGGAGAGATGGTACAAAATAGAGCAATACGTTATTTCCTAGGAGTCCACAAATTTACCCCAATCTTAGCAATAACGGGTTACATGGGTTGGGAACCAAGTGAAGTAAGGTAGTATGATGGCTCTATAGAATAGATTGGTGAAAATGCCTGAGAACCGAGTTGCTAAGAAAATATTCAACTGGGACGTGTCTGTAAAGGGTGCATGGGCATGTGAAGTACAAGACATATTTACACAAATTGGAGCTCCTGATCTTTTTCAAAATATAAACACAGTATATATACTGGCTGCAAAGGAAGTTTTATTAGATACACATAAAAGTAAATGGTCACAAGATATATTTCTTAAACCAAAATTAAGAACATATAGAATAATAAAGAGTTGTTTTGGAAATGAAAAATATGTATGTGCTCCCCTATCAAAAAAACAGAGATCATTGTGCGCTCAGCTCCGCTCTGGAGTTTTGCCCCTGCACCTGGAAACAGGACGTTACAGGGGAGTGTCTGAGGAAGAAAGAATGATTATTGTAATATTGATATAGAGAATGAGTTTCATTTTAGGGCTGCACGATTATGACAAAAATCATAATTGTCGATTATTCCCTTGAAATTGTAATTGCGATTATTAATTACGATTATCACAATTTACATTGAATGATGTTTTGAATAGTTTGGCCATGGGACCCACATTTCCCCATGGTCATCAAGCCTAAAAACCCACCTTTTTAGGAATTATATAGGCCTATTATAATACATTTGTTTACACAAAAATTGTTGACACACACAAGTACTGTCCCCCTTTACTTAACATACAAATAAATTGTAAGAATATGACTAATACTGATAAATAAACTAGTTTTTGTTATGCAATCTTGGTGTGAGCCACCACAGTCATATCAAAATATACAAAGTAACCAATAAGTGGCATTTTGGGGTTATGGAAACAACAGTTAGGCTACCATGGTGATACACAATACTTAAAAGAACTGTTAAAGAAACATGGAAGCTGCTCCTGATAAATAGAATGTTCCTGCATGCAAAACACATGACGTACCAATAACGTGATTTATTGGTATTTTACTTTTATTTCGTTACTTACTAATTTACGACGTTGCATGCTCGTATTTCTTTTGCGCTTTAGTGAAGTGATGCAGCGAGCTATTAAAGAGTGCACGCTACGAGCACAGTATAACGATGACAGGACATGAAATTTAGTTTTTCTGAGGTGAGAGATTTTATGAAAAATTATGATAATAATGATAGAATAATGACACTGACATATAGCCTGACAAAATCTCATCTGACCGCAGATACTGAATCTAGACAACGCGTTTTTTTTTTTCTAATTTAAAACGTAACGACGTTGCATGCTTGTTTATTTTGTGAAGCGATATACAGCGCGCTCCGCCGCATTTGCACGTGCAATTGAAGAGTGCGCGCTACTGCAGTGTAGCGGCTGACAGGACAGGAAAGTCCGTTTTTCTGAGGTGAGAGACTTTTTATTTCAGCGTACACTAACGTCTCTGGTAGTTCCTATTGTGCTGGGTTCTCTGAAGTAGTCGTGATTCGCTTCTCACAGCGTAACATGCTGTAAACACACCACGCAGAATAATGTAAGTAGGTGTTTTTTTTTTTTGTTTTTTTTTTTTGTAATCGCGGCTTTGAACGATTACGTAATCGTAGCATCCGTAATCGTAATCGCGATTAGAAATCCGATTAATTGTGCAGCCCTATTTCATTTTGTGTTTTACTGCCCTTTATATCATGAGATGCGGCTGAAGCTGTTTAAAAAGTGTAAAACTACAGATTTGATGTGGTTGAATGATGCGGATAGACTAAAGTGTTTTTTTGATTATAAGGTATTCGCTCTTGCTGATTATCTAGAAAAAGCCTGGGCAAAAAGAACAAAAAGTACATTTAGGTGAAACATTAAATCTGTAATTCTTTATTATTTTTTTTTTCACTTTTATGTACTTCTTCATTTATTTATGCATGTGTTAACCTACTGTGAAGTATGTTACCATCTACAGGAAGTGAATGTTATAATTTGAAGTGGTTTGTGGTGTCTTATAATCCCGAAAGGGATGGGTCCTATTTGGACATGACACAATAATAAAATGTATTCATTTATTTATTCATTCATTCATTCATTCATTCATACAGGCGCTCGCACTATATAAACAGTTTAGGACCCAAGGACCAGATAGCTTGCAGTTTCATCAGCAGAAGTCAGCTTCAAGACTCACACAGGAGTTCGTAGGCCGCCCCGCTTACAGTTACAAAGATCACAGCAGTTATACCATTTCCAAGGTCTAAGCTACGTCATTGCTTACAGGTTGAATGATTCTCATTGGCTAAGAAACAGATAAACATAGTAATTTTCCACACATATACACATAGACTGAAGCATATCTCCATAGATTATGCAGCTGAAACTCAGACCCTGAAGTCAGGCACGTTGTGACCTTGCAGTTCTCAGATCTGGGTTGCTTGGTGCCAGCATGTCTCGAACAACAACTCAGTCAATCTCCAATAATGCCAGTGGTTCCTTAACCTGTAACCAAGAAGACTAACACACACACCGACACACAGCTTTTCCAAGGTTGGATTTGGCCAGGCTCTAACTATAAACAGGAGAGTCGTCTCAAAACATCAAGATGTGTTCTTTCAAGGAAAGCTACACTTTAGTCTAAGTAAAGGCTTTAACTAAGAAATGGTCCCTTAAACTATTGGCTTCAATGACCCCTATGTGTTTTAACATGTTGAAGACCTTTCTCAAACACAAAACATTTCCCTATTTACTTTCTTGAAGCCGGGTTAAATGAGCAAGCACTGTTACTGCATTCAGATATCAAATACAGACATTAAAGAAAAGAACATTTCAGTGATCACACTGGTAACTTCTATAACAAAGTAAAATTACCAGAGAAGTCATTCAACTCATTTGATATTTAGAAGGAAAAATATTGATTAATAGCTTGATTATAATCACTCATTACATTGAAGCAGCAGTGGATTCCAATCCACCCCCTTCAATGGCAACACATGATGGCTGAAATATGATTGGATCAAAGTTCTAACATAAATATTTAAACCAAGAGAAAGATATGGAATTAAGAGATTATACTATTGGGAATAATTAAAAAAACATTCATGGAAAAAAATATATTAAAACAAGTCAGTGATTCTGATAGTGTTTAGGCTAGCAGAGAAGGCCTTGCTGGCCCTGATGGCCCACCACTGTGTGGTTGTGATTTTCACATAAATGTGTATGGAACATTTGCTATTCATAAAAGCAGAAAGTATGCATCTCATTCAGAAGCTGAATTTAAACCTGCTGTTCTTTTGAAAGGGCTGAAAAGAACACTGTATCCTGGCAGAGCTGTTGATTTATGTAAATGACACAGAGGAACGCGAAAACAATTGTTCTTCACTGGATGAGGAGGGTGACTCTGTACAAAATACTGCAGAGAGAAAACTTGTTTCTTTGCTGCTTAAATTGGAAAGCCTCTTCCATGTTCCAGCCAAGCTCAAGCATTCCAGGTCAAGCATTCCGAAATATTATTGACCAAACTTTAAAGCAGCATAATTGTGCTATTGACCTATAATTGTGCATCAGTAATCACAGAATTGGTTAAAGAACATTGTGAAACAGGACCATTAAGCACAGCACTTGGAGGTGATGGCCCCTTTTTCCATGTATTCTGAAGGAAAAAGCATTTTAAATACAACTTTGATGTTGTTCAGCCTGCAGAATACATCATTGATGGAGGCAGAAAAGAAGTTTCCAGGATGTTTCAAGCCATTGTAGCATTGGTGCATGTAGATTCAAACAGAGTTTGCATCATCTGAAGTCCTAGCAGGAGTTGGAGTTTCTCGATTCATCTCTTCACAGGTGTTGGGGTCATCTGAAGTCTTCATAAGACCAAATAAGGTCTTTGATGCAGTGCGGGCAAATAGACAAGGGAAATCAAATAACCAGTCAGTAAGACCTAGCTGTGTTTGGGCAAGATTGAGCAGAAGTTGCCGGTGTGATTGCTGGAGTGTTGCGTGCTGCATCTCCAGACGACGACTACAGAGAGAAGCTGAACAGTGCGGTCGAGTTCTCCAGGTCAAATTTTTTTTACAATCTTTAACCCTCTTAATTTCCAAAGTTTTACCTCCCTGACATTATTGGTCAGCGGCTCATCTCACACAACACACAATTATTGCAGCTCGTGACATTCACAAACATTCCTGTACACACTTGCGATATACAGGTTTCATTTGATTTCAAGTATAATATATGTTCTCTTTCATAGGTTCACTCGACGCTGCGTAGCGATGACGCAATGGGACCTCAGGGCGGTGCAGATTGTCTGAACCCGTATAGAATCATGCCAATTCATTGGACCTGATGGCGCGGGCGCCCATGAACTAGTTCACTTTTCTTCGGAATTTGGATTCTGTCTTGTGCTTCAGCGACTGCACTCTGTGGAACTTCGTTCTCCTCTTGGTGAAGCACTATGGATTTGCATTGATGCCAGTCTCCATGCTCTCTTCGCATAGCACATACTCGAGAGGCTATCTTTGGCGCTTCTAGCTGCAAGTCTTGTGTGAATTTTAGACTACAAACTCTCCGCGCTAGGCTTGCCTGCTTTGATAAAGATATCCAGTCCATTCTCCCCCGCGACGCTGCTGTCAATGAAGAGGCCAACGCCCTTCATGAAGTATTGAATGGCTGGACAGGCCTCGTGATTCTCAGTCCTCCAAGCTCGACAAACGTTTCTGAGTGGTCAATCCTCTTCGCGACACTTTAGAAGAAAGCTGCCATTTTTCAGCGATCTTCATTGTGAGATTTTCTAGGCCCTGGAAGCAGCCTTTCTCTGCACGGCTGACTAACGCTGCGGCCGTTCACTTCACCAACCTGGTTGGTTCTGTGGAGCAGGGCTACACGTGCATTCCAGTGGTTGAGGACACGTTGGCCACACACCTTTTGCCTTCGTCCGCTCCTTCCTGGAAGTCTCGCCCTCTTCTTCCGTCTAAGCCCTGCAGGGCCATGTCCGCCCTCGTAGGAAAATCTTACACGGCGGCTGGCCAGGCAGGTATGGCGCTCTATACCATGGCAATTCTCCAGGCCACAAAGCGGAAGTCCTTAAGGAAATGGACGAGGTCGGGGGCCTCACGCCGGAAACGGTCAAAGAGCTCCGCAGAGCTACCGACCTCGCACTGCTTGCTACTAAGCACACTGCACGTGCGGTTGGACGCACCATGGCGGGTTTGGTGGCTGTCGAGCGCCACCTATGGCTGAATCTCACTAAGATTTGTGAGAAAGAGAAGGTCTTCCTATTTGACGCCCCTATCTCCCAGTCAGGCTTATTTGGAAAGGCGGTTAATTCAGTGGTTGACAAATTCCGAACTGCTAGGACGCAGTCGGCTGCCCTTAAGCAGTTTATGCCTAGGAGGGCCCTTGATCCTCCTACTCCTTCCCCAGCGCCTAGAGACCGCTTCGCACGCCGGCGTCTAGAAGGAGTGACGAGCTGAGACATCCTCCACCTCGCACGGTCTGGGGAGCTCGTGGCCGTACGATGCCCCGTCAGAGCCTCTGTAGACGCGTTGACCTGGGGCAGCCAACAAAACCCGCTGCTTCAGCTTCGCTGGGGCGTTCCTGATCCACCTGTCTGGAAACTGAGAGCTTCCCCCATCTCAGAAGGGAGGGACAGACAGCTGAAGCATATCTATTTCCCCTCAAAATGCTCTCCGGATCAAAATCTGTCATACCCCCCACCATGCGCGCTTGGGGATGCAGAGTCAGCCTGCCAAAACCATCTTCCTGTATTGAAGGATAGAGAACCTCAAGGCTTATCTCCCCTCAATGCATCTTCTCGCTCTAACTGTTTCACCAACGGAAGGAGACGTATCTGAAGATTGGCCCACAGGGGTCACCGAGGTCTCTCTCATTCCGGGGTCTAGCATAGGGGCTGGAGCATTCGACATGAGGAGTTATCCTTGTGTCGAATGCTCCAACCCCTATACTAGACCCCGGAATGAGAGAGACCTCGGTGACCCCTGTGGGCCAATCTTCAGATACGTCTCCTTCCGTTGGTGAAACAGTTAGAGCGAGAAGATGCATTGAGGGGAGATCAAAGGACGCCTCAGGCCCTTCACAGTCAAAGGACGCCTCAGGCCCTCCTTCGGCTGTTTTAGCTCTGTGCCCACCACCTCTAGCTGGTAGTCACTCAGAGAGTCTGGCGGCGAGGCCCCTCCCAGGGCCCATTCCCGCGCAGCCCTTGTCTCGCCCTTGAGACTTCTGCCAGGTGTGTCACGCTGGGTTCTCCACACAATCCATTTCGGATACACACTCCAGTTCCGCCTCCTTGCTTCGATTGGGGTTCACCCCACTGTCACGAACAGCACCCTAGAGGATTCTGTTCTACAGCAAGAAGTAACGTCCCTCCTCCTGAAGGGAGCGATAGAAGAGGTTTCTCAAGAGGAGGTTAGAAGAGGTTATGACAGCAAGTCCAGGATGAGCTCCGAAGAACCAAACAATCCAAGATCATGCCAAATCGTCAACAATCAAATCCAGCTAACTGAGTTAGCGACGTACGAAGAACGGGCCCCTGGCCTTAAAGTGATTGTATTTTGATGTACATCTTTCTGTGTTGGCAGGACTTGAGCACCGGGGGCAGAGGACTGGCTTATTTAGGTGGTGCTATCTTCCTCACCGTGTGTTGTGACCACTTCACCATGTGCTGTGATTGGTATTAACACCTGTGTGTGTGTGTGTGTGTGTGTGTGTGTGTGTGTGTGTGTGTGTGTGTGTGTGTGTGTGTGTGTGTGTGTGTGTGTGTGTGTGTGTGTGTGTGTGTGTGTGTGTGTGTGTGTGTATGTGTGTGTGTGCACCGTGAAGTGCAGTGATCTTCATTTGTGGGTGGCGTGGCTTGACTTTCTGCCTCTTGGTAAGCCTCGTTCCTGGCCATGACGTTGTCTTAAACCCTTAGTGGCCTGTTGAATTGGAACAAGTGTTCCATAACTATTTTACTATTGTTCTCTTTTAAGAATTGTCAAAGTACACCTATATCCGGAATATGCAACGCAAATATGGTAACTAAATTTGGCTTTAGATGGATCCCAAGAGGAATAAAATATTTGGGTATAAAGATATGTAGGGAGCTGGAAGAGATTCCTACCCTAAATCTGGCACCACTTCTACAAAACATAAAAAATAACTTAGATAAATGGGGAAAAATTCAGCTAACTTTATGGGGAAAAGTAAAAATAATTAAGATGGTGGTCTCCCCTCAAATTAACTATGTGCTGATGACGCTGCCGCTTTCAATACCACATTTGATCTTTAACCAATATGATATAATGGTTAAACATTTTCTATGGAACGGGAAAAGGCCTAGGATAAAGTTTAACAAATTATCTGCAGCCCGTGATAAGGGAGGGTTGGGATTACCAGATCCTCGGCTCTATCAGATATCTTTTGAAATGGCCAAATTGGCCAAGCATTGGAACAATAATGCTCAATTAGACTGGGTTACTATTGAGAAAACCTTGTCACGGCCATACAGCCCTATCGAGCACTTGTCTCAGTGTTTAGACACAACTACAAATCCTATCATGAAGCACTCAAGAGAGGTTTGGGCGAAGATTCACAAGATGCATAAATTATCACAATGTAAACAACCATACTCTTCCCTATGGTATAATTCTACCATTTGTATTGGGAAATCACCCATATATTGGAAGAAATGGCATATGAACGGCTTGTGTACTGTGTCAGACTTGTTTGAAAAGGGTGTATTTATGTCTTATAATGATCTTGTACAGAAGTATAATTTAAAGGGAAAAGATCACTTCTGGAAATATCTTCAAATTAGGAATTGTGTTTCCACGAAAATTCAGCACACAGATGGAAACCATATCTTGGACTTCCTAACACTTCCTCATCCCCAACAAAAAGCTTCCGTATTTTACAGGACAACCAACGAGGTGCTCAGCAATGTCTGCACTAATTTAAAGACCATATGGGAAAAGGACATTGGGATTGTAATTGGGGTCGAAGAGTGGAAAAGAATTTTGTCAAACACAGGCAAATATGTAAGAGAGGCTAGAGGACAATTTACACAGTATAAAATCATACATAGGTTTTATTTGACACCTCTTAGACTCAAAAGAATGGGTCTGACAAATAATGATGTTTGTTGGAAATGTCAAAAGGATAGAGGTACTTTTATTCATTGTATCTGGGAATGTCCAATTATTCAACCTCTATGGCAACAAACCTTAAATATTTTGAGCAAATGGCTTGGAACAACAATACCGTCATTACCAAGGTTATGTCTATTAGGAGACAGGGAACAGATGCCAAATACTTCAAAGGGAGAGTTTGCAGTAATTATGGTGGGGGTCTCTGTGACGGCTAGAGTCATCCTGAAACACTGGAAAACTCCAGAAACCCAAGAGTTAAAAGAATGGGTCAACATAATGACCAGGACAGCTTCATACGAACGTTTGCTTTGCAAACTACATAATAAGAACAAAGCAGGGGTCCCGGTGGATATTCCAGTTTGGGAAGATTTTTGGTCCTTTGTGACGCTGTCTTTACATGTGAAACAATAATATATTTTTTTTTTTTTCTCATTATTATTATTATCAATGTAATTTTCATTTATTTATTTTCTCTGACCATTTGTTAATACATCTACTTCTGTTAAGTTCAACCACTGTAATATTCTGGCCTTGCAAGCAGTATTGATACATGTGTTGTCATGTACTGGATGAAAAGAATAAAAACTTGAATAAAAAAAAAAAAAAAAGAATTGTCAAAGTATATTTTTGTATGTTGACCCATGTCTCTGACTCATATTGGTGATATGAACCTGTGTATGCCTTCTGTAGGGGCTAATGTTAATTCCTTGGGTGAAATTCCCATAGTGGCATAGTCAGAGTGTGAATTGTGCAATCTTTAACAATTTATTTAATCCTTTAGGAAACCCCCCTTGTACCCCTCGTTTTCTTCCCCCCCGCCACATCTGCATTTTTGGCTGACAGCTAGTTTCTCTTCTAATCTATAATATTCCCTGCTATGCTAAAAAGTCACTCGCTATCAACACTTGTGCATAACTTGTTGATAACTGGCTCTGATAGGTAGAGATTCAACTGAGCTGCTGATGTCACTGCCACCACGTTCCCGATCTCCATCCAACAACTCAGCATACATAGCATTCAAGGAGCCATTTCATGGAACTTTCTCTGAAGGTTTGGATCCGCTTGCAGCCAAACTCTTCTCACCCTCCTGCTGCTTCAGTCCAGTGGCCAGGACATCAGGAAGCAGCCCACGTATCTGGGGCTCGAGTGCGTCAGAGAAATATCTGTCTTTGTACCTTTTATTAACAAGAAAACAAAACATTAGTTAATTTATTTGAATTGAATATGAATTGATCAAAATAAAATACTGCTCCATTTTAGAAAATAAATATGCAACAGCACAGAGAAATTATAAGAAAAACGGAAAATCTAGAAATAAAAAATTTCTATTATGCATTTCGAAGGTTATGCTTGGCCCTCATTTTCATTAGTCAGCCAAGCATACTCCAAAAATATGCTTTATATTCTGTAGTCTTATTATTAACTCTTCTAAATGCTTTTTTTTTTTTTTTTACAGCAAATCTAACCTGTTAGCCAGACCCCCGCTTTTGAAAAAAATATCAAGAAATGGTATACACAAACTAGAACAGATACAGTTCATGAACAGAAGCATACGTATGGTCTCATTTGAAAGCAATTACTTGCCAGTTTATTACTGTCATAATGATTTTTTATATATATATATATAAATAGCTTCAAAGTTTTGTAAAGTTATTAGACATGTATTTTCTTGAAATATCTTTATGAAGATAAAACTGATGTTGGCATTGTTTTATACGTGATTATACTGTAAGTCTAAAACTCTTGAGTTTTATGAAATGTTTTTCAAGATCATGTCAGGTGATTTACATTTTCAGAAGACTCTAAAATGCTAACCGATGTTTGATGTCATTTTCAACGCATCCATTCAGCCTCAGTCTCTCCTGCACACATTCACACCTCTCCGGCCTGGTTATGGCTCGAATTATTTTCTTTTGTCTTCATTATAATTACTGACAACTTTCTATTCACACTGTTTTAATCCCTCATTTCTTTGATCAAACTTCTCAATTCACCTTCTTTAAACTGTATCAAATGCCCTTCTTGAAAAAAAACAAAAAAAAACATTTCAGTTAGCTTCACTATTCAAAATTATTTATAAAAATAACATATTTGATCAAGTATCTGAACTTGCAACAGAACACATTTTATATTATTATTTTACATTTGATTATTTTATTTATTTATAAATAACTTATAATGTTGGTGGTGCCTTAAAGGGATAGTTCACTTTGAAATTAATTTTTGGTATGTTTTAGCTTACCCCAAGGGCATCCAAGATGTAGGTGTCTTTTTTTCCGCAGTAGTTTCAATTTTGATATTTTTAGGTCAAACCGTTCTTGTCTGTCAGTCATATAATGCAGGTCTATGGTCACGGTCTCAAAGAGCATGCACAGAGTCCAAATTAAAACAATTCCCCGTCGTCCAAATGAAACAATTCCCCATCGTAAGTACACATTGATGGCCCAAGACACGAAACGAGCGGTTTGTGTGAGAAAACGAACAGTATTTAAATCGTTTTTATCGCTTATACACAGCCATGTCCAAGTGATCTGATCTGACGTGTACGCAGACTGGTGCATAGATATATACACACTAGATGTCGCCTTGTCTACGGCAGTTCATTGGAACGAATGTCTTTAAGGCGACATCTAGTGTATATATCTATGCACCAGTCTGCGTACACGTCAGATCAGATCACTCGGACATGGCTGCGTATAAGAGGTAAAAACGATATAAATACTGTTCGTTTTCTCACACAAACCGCTCGTTTCGTGTCTTAGGCCATCAATGTGTACTCACGATGGGGAATTGTTTAATTTGGACTCTGTGCATGCTGTTTGAGACCGTGACCATAGACCTGCATTATATGACTGACAGACAAGAACGGTTTGACCTAAAAATATCAAAATTGAAACTACTGCGGAAAAAAAGACACCTACATCTTGGATGCCCTTGAGGTAAGCTAAAACATACCAAAAATTAATTTCAAAGTGAACTATCCCTTTAAGCAGTCATTCTGAACCAGTAATCATGTTTTTGACAATTCTGCATGGATTTATTAATTTACTACGTAAATTATGACTACATATGCTGTGTGGGAACCCTGTGCGCATGCTTCGTTGTTTGCTGTTTACGTTCGTAGTGTTCGTTACATGTTCTGCTCTTTCTGCATTCCTCTTCAAACTGGACTTGGCTTTGCTTGGCTTGGCATATTTCTCTGTTGCCGTAGGGAACTCTCTGTTGTCAGCCTGTCTAACCCTCTCACCCTTCTATCCTCAATCTGTTAGACTGACTGCATGTTTATATGCACAACTTTTGTTTCAGTTGGACTGAATTCATTCCGGTTGATGAATCCGAATGGCGTGTTTACACGCTAAACGTGATCGGGTTGATGTCTGCGTTTATATGTCACAAGCTTCAAATCAGAATATATTTTTTGACATGCGCACACTGCACAAATATCAGAGTTTCCCACTGTTTGCACATAATAACCATTCTCCTATATCTGTTCTTTATTTGTTTTATTCAGCAGACTTAATATTTATCCATTTCTGGTCATAATTTGGAGACAATCAGCATATGAACCGTTTTGTCATGCTGCTTATATTTATCACGGAGTAAAAATGGCCAAAACCAGTCGTCTGTGGATGAGAATCTGAAAACGAGGACTGGTGGGACGTTGTCCTGCTCCACTTCACACACGCAGTGAAAGGAGAATTTTAGAATGACGGGACACTCATTTATATGAACACTTTGGGCCTGTCCCAATACCTCCCCTTCCCCTAGATTTTTGCCCTAACCCTCATTTTTGTACGTTCTCGTGTAGGGGTAGGGTGTACCAAAACTTTAGGGAGAAAGGGGGAGTGCTATTCTCCCCTTAAAATCAACCCTCAAAACACACTGAGGTCCGATGCAGGCTTAAAACGAAGTGGGAGATGAAATTACTCAGGATACCTTGCGAACTCAGCAAGCCATCCAAATTTTTCAACAAAGATGGCGGACACCGCTGGAAAGTATATTTTCGCAAATAAGCATGTTAAAATTTCGAAATATGTTGGAATATGTTAGTTTGATGCACATCCAATGGACTGTTGAGTTTGGAGCACTAATTTTAGAAATTATTTCACAAAGCTATCTGACGATGTTCATAATATCTGCCGAGTACTTCTAGAGAGTCTGCCCATCAAATATACATCTGATCTGGGTAGTTAATCTAATTTTATTTCGATTTTGGCTTCCAAGGATTATAAAAAGAAGATATGTAAGGTAAAACTATTAAAAACTAGCCGCGTTCGTCTAGCGCATCATCTTTCCCTTCACAGCGCACTGTCATTTCTCCCTAAACCCAAACTCAACATCAGAATCAGCACTGAGCACAATCTGTGATTTCTAAATTGCGGGATGTGTTTGACTGTAAAAAGAGCTATTAAAAGTACAATGATCGTGCAAGAGACGTTGCCCCTGTTGGCGGCGCGCGCTCGGAAACGGACTGCAACTACCCTTACGAAAAATAAGTGTTCTATTAGTATGCTTCTTTAAACTAAAAATAAGTATACTTTCAGTCTACATTTTATATACTTCTCAAAAATATCCTTTATGTACTTCTCAGAAATATACTTAAAATTACACTTAAGTGTACTTGACTTATACTGAGAGAAAAGTCCAAGTATACTCAATCTTTTGATTGAATACTTAATTATACTTTTAAGTATATCTCTAAGTATACTTGGCTTGTAGGTGTGTTAACCCTTTTGATCGAGTAGCTTATTAAATATACTTTTTTTAAAATGGTTTTTCATATACAGTCTTATGAAACTTACATTGTCTGAAAATATTGATTAGAATATTGATATAAAACCGATGTGTTTCTAATTCTGCGTACCTGAATTTTTGTGTAGGCTAGTCCACTGGTAGTGTGTAGGAATTTACTCTAATTCTACTTTTCCCACCATTGACTGAATTTTCCAGCTATCCATGTTTTCACTGTTATACAGTAGGGGGCACTAAGACATCTTCTAGTACAAAATCTCCAGATCAAAACACAGGAGAAGAAGATGCTCACTCAAATGTAAAATAGCGTGATCATCAAACATTAAACAGCGTGTAAATCAAAACTGCTTAATATTACCAAATGAAATGAAGTGTAACCCATGAAGAGAAAACGACTGTGAAGCTTTGGGGGTGCTGGATCAGATCAGAGCTATTGATCCACGATACGAGGTGTTTCTGCAAATATATTACAGAAACAGAGATTTCAAAATTGTATGCTGAGCTCCGCGAAAAGGTTGAAAAAGAGCTGTGTGACTTGAAATACTTTGCCACTACAACGGACCTGTGGTCGAGCCGTACCATGGAGCCTTTCATCAGCCTGACCATTCACTATATAACGGACGATTGGAATCTTAGCAGCTGGTGTTTGCAATCGTCGTACTTCCCCGCTGAACATACGGCCGAGGAGATCGCACAAGGTCTCAAGGAAGCGCTTGAGTCATGGGGTTTTAAAGAAGAACAGCAAGTGTGCATCACTACTGATAATGGAACGAACGTGGTCAAGGCAGCGTCTCTGAATGATTGGACCAGGCTGCAATGCTTCGGACACAAGCTGCACCTCACCATCGGTAGGTTAAAACATTTTGTGCATAATATTATAATATTGTAACATTGCAGTAATATAAGCAAATATTACAGTGTATAGTAATATTGCATTTGCATTTAGAGATGTAGAATTTGCCTCTGTTCAGTTGTATAGCCAATGCTATTTTAATGTTGGATTTGTGTTAAGTGATGTTCATTCAGTCCTAATCAAGCATTTCAGGAGTTGTTGTTGGTGTGTGTGTGTGTGTGTGTGTGTGTGTGTGTGTGTGTGTGTGTGTGTAGAGAGAGATGAAGATTATAGATGAAATGAATGAATAATATCTTACAAATTTGTCAACAGAATAAAAGTGTGAAAGACCCCCAAATTGACCATGCTGTTGCCTTATGCAAGAAGATTGTGAGTGCCTTTTCACACTCTTAGAAAATAAGAAAAGAGTTGAAGAAAGCCCAGGCAGAGCACCATCTTCCCTTTCATCGGCTCATCACAGAAACACCAACAAGGTGGGGGTCACGCCAGATGATGATCCAGAGGGTGCTTGAACAAGAGAAGGCCCTATCTCAGGTCCTGAAAGCAAACAGGAAAACCAAACACCTGGTACCCACTTGGCAAGATACAGATGTCCTGGTCTGATCTGATCCCAGATCTATAAGCAAGACCCTCGGCCCACTGCTGGAATTCACAGACGCGCTGTCTGGAGAAGAGTACGTCAGTGTGTTGTAATTAGCTTTTTCAAAAAGGCCTCCGATAGCACAGCTGCTCTCGCTGACATAGAGGCCATCGAAATGGAGCTAAAAAGTTTCCTGCAGACAATGCAGGTTGATGGAGAGACTAACCCACTGGACTGGTGGCGGCTGTACCAAGCTAATTTTCCAAGGCTGGCAAGACTGGCCAAGAAATATCTCTGTATCCCGGCCACAAGTGCTCCTTCAGAAAGGACATTTAGCATTGGTGGAAGCCAGAGACTGTGAACAAGCTTGTGTTCCTAGCGAATAATCTTTAGGGCCTAACAAATGACAAATGGTGTTACCACAAAATCTCAGTGAGTGCCCGATTTTAAGATTTGTTGTTGTGTTGCTTTTTAACTGAGAAGACACCAGTTTTTCTGTTCTTTGCATCTTTTGTGTCCTTTAAGAAAATAACTAAAACTACACTGAACAAAATTATAAACGCAACTTTTTTTTTTTTGCCCTCATTTTTCATGAGCTCAACTCAAAGATCTAAGACTTTTTCTATGTACACAAAAGGCCTATTTCTCTCAAATATTGTTCACAAATCTGTCTTAATCTGTGTTAGTGAGCACTTCTCCTTTGCCAAGATAATCTGCAATGTATATCGCAATATGGATTTTAGGCCATATCGCCCATCCCTAGTTCCCCTTATTATTATTGGGTTACCTTCCAACATGGATATTGGATACCTGTCATGCATGCGAACTCAGGGCACTTAATGGGCACCCACGCCTCAACTCTGTGATATACGAGCACTGCCTGCTCGCTCGGGATCATCCGGCGCCCGCACTACGTGCATCGTTCAGTTAGAAGGATCTTTAATATTTAGCAAACAACACCAACTGTTCCGTGCATCTGGTCGAATAACAGAGCTCTGGTTAAAACGAAAACGCCTATTAAGAGACTGTTGTCCACCGTAATCGCTTGTCTGCATAAAAAAGTCAGACTTCAATGACAACTTAACTGAAAATACAGGTGTACTGCAAAACCACAGCTCTGCTGAACTGTCGCTCCATCTCGGACAAGGGCCCCTATCTAAATGAACTTATTGCTGACACAAACCTGGATGTGATACTTTTTACTGAGACCTGGCAAACACCTAATGATTTCATGCATCTTAACCTGCTAACACCATACGGATACCAGCACCTGTCTAAGCCGCGTTTATCTGGTAAAGGGGGTGGGGCATTACGGTCATCTATCACAACTCCATAACACTTACTCAGCTGGACTTTCATAATACTAAGACTTTTGAATATATGCTTTTGAAGGATGCCTCAAACTGTCCCCTAACAATTATCCTAATTTATAGACCACCCAAAACAGCAAATGGATTTTTTCTCCGAATTTAGTCCTAGTCCACACGTACACACGTACACAGGTATTTTTATAAACTGAGTTTTTCCTCCTTCGTTTAAAAAAAAAATCGCGTCCACATTAAAACGGAGAAACATGATATGAAGCGCTGTCAAGACAATTCCAAACCAACAGGTGGCGATATAACCCTAACCGTAAAGCCATGTTGGCCAATCAGAAGCCTGGAAAAAAGGTTATTACCAGTTCCGGTTTTGACGTCACAAGCCAAAATCTCTGGTTTCACCGTCTACACGACAACACTGCAACCGGAGAAATCTTAAAATCTTAAAATCTTCACCCTGGCAGGAGTTTTCAAAAAAGATACTGCGTTTGCGTGTGGACGAACGGCCAAACCACATAGAAGTAGCTGTGGTTTTGAAAAAACCCGTGTTCGTGTGGACAGGACCTTCTAACACTGAATTTCTAACACTAGCTTGTGCTTAATCATCCAAGGTCATCTTGCTCGGTGACCTTAACATCCACGTCGACACTCCCTGTTCTATTAGTACTCAATTAAAATCTGTTCTGGACTGCTTTGACCTTTATCAGAATGTTAATTTCCCAACTCATACTCATGGCCACACGCTTGACTTAGTTTGTACATCTGGTTACTCTTATCTCTGATCATAAGCATATTACTTTTGATTTTACATGAATTTGTCCAACTAAATGTAATGCTAATACGTTTGCTGCATCTATTGCTTCATCTGCTATTTCTGATGTTTTTGATTTCACCTGTTCATCTAAAATATTTGATTTGTACCACTCTGCTATCGCTGACGTTTTAGACGAGCATGCTCCTATTAGGACTAGGTCTGTTCCCTTCTCCCACTCCTCGCTGTGGTTTAATGCTGAGCAAGCTCTGTTTATCCAAACACTTAATAACTTTACGGTGACAAACCCCATCTTGATTAGTGAAATGATACAGAAATCCAATTCTTCTTCATGTAGGTTAGATGCCGCACCAACAATCCTTCTGAAACACTGTACCTCTGTCATTCCTGCTCCTATCTCACATCTTGTAAATATGTCCCTCATCTTTGCCTCTGTTCCAGTTTCACTAAAGATGGCTGCGGCTACTCCTATCCTTAAAAAAACATATCTGGACCCAACGTACTTAGCAAATTATCGCCCAATCTCAAAAATCATGGAAAAGGTTGTCGCCACTCATTTGCAGTCATTTCTATCTCTTTGACAGATAGAATGATAATTTATTAAATGATTAATATTTATAAACGATAAATTAATAAGGCCTATACCTTTAAAAGCACGGATTTGTCTGTCACAGCATACTGCTTAAGTCCCATCGCGTGAACAAATGAAATCATTCATTAGTTACTGGACAGACCCATTGATACCTTTTTTCAGATCTGGAGAATATGTGAGCTTGAAATGTTGTACAAAAACCACGCATTGCGGTGCATGTTCTCTAGACTCCGTCGCTATGGAAACAAAGACACTAACATGCAATCATGTGCAAATTAACCTCTCTGCTACTTCTTGTGAAATTGATTTCATTATTCTCCACACTGCAAAATCCTTATTTGTTTATTCAACCATGCGTGGGTCTATGTTAAATACGGGACAAAATCGTGCCCTGTATTGATTTGATACAGGACGCATAATTTTACTATTAAATACGGGACGATTCCGTATTTTACGAGACGGGTGGCAACCCTACACCCATCCCCTATCTGTACTTTACTGAAAGTATTTCCATTTGGGGAGACTTTTTACCATAACTCCACTACATTTCAAAGTCAAATATCTTACTTTTTACTCTACTCTACAACTCTACAAATCAGTCATTCCTTTTTATTTATTAGTGAATGAAAACATAACTTAAACTAAGAAGCACACGGCAAGCTACCAATCATGGTACAGCGCACGCTTTCTTTTGAATTTGTTTTGGTTGCCCCTGTTAGCGGAATCTACTATAGATACCTTGGATCCAAGGTATCATGGGACCACGGAGGATGCGGAGGTCTTGGATGATGTCAAAGAAAAGGTCTTGCAAAACTACTAGACATGAACGAAGAAGGAAGCTGGGAAAGTGCCAGTAGTGACAGCTGCGTTAAAGATGCAGGGGGAAATGAAGGATCTGAATCTGAACCTCCAGCAACCAAGAAGAAGAGGCTGTGTGATGTAACCCAGGAGGGTTTTCTGCCGTGTTTTCCCTTCTCGCGGCTCCACACGATGTTCGCGTTGTCACGAGACATCGTGGCAGTATCGCGAGATTTGACACGGAGTTTGCGTCACTTTCCTTTAAATATGGCCGCGCTATTGTTTGGTGTGTGTGTGTGTGGGAGCCGGTGTGTTTGAGCTGCTGCAGGTAGGCGTTTAGCCCTGTAAACATATCATTTCATTCTTTAAACTGCCGGTTTGATGTTATGCCTGCCAACCTTTTTAGATGCCTCTACCATTCAGTTGAGACTGTGCTGTTTGATAGACTTAATGATACGGGAACTGGTGAGTGTCATTGTTTGTATTATACAGCGCTAATAGTGTAATGTATATGGACCTGTTAGCCGGTGCTGGCGCTGGCTGTACTTGTTTAATTGTACCGAATCAGACTATATATATTTTATGAAGAATTTATATGAACAATGCACTAATAATTCATTAGATTTAAATCTTGATATTGATGAATTATTATGAAGTGGTCAACCATTATTTGATCCTGAGATGTATTTTGAAATTATTACTGATAATATTTTCTAATTATAAGAGTACTCTTGTTGATTGTTAAATTATTTATATTGCTATATGCAATATTTAAATTGAATCATGTACATGATGATGAAATATGATGAAATTGTGACTATGATAATATGATGACATTATGGAATTATGATTATGGTGATATAGTTGTGATGCTTGGAACCCGTGTTACTTATTGCTTGGTCCTGTTTTGTACAGGCCAGGTTCTATGTATGGATGGCGAGCCACTAGGCCCGAAACTGAAGCTTTGGAGTGCACGCATCTGCCGGTGTGGTAGGAGGCGCTGCTGCTGCTCCCTTCACACACCTTTACACACCTTCACACACCCTCACACACATTAATACTGACCTCATGGACTGTTCCCTCATGATTTGTTTTCTTTTTCTAACTCATTGGACTCTGCCTTTTTCGTGGGTTGTGTGTAGTGAACTGTTGCGGCTTCGAGCACTGATCATTGAGTGAATTCTGAAACTGTTTGTATATGAATACTACCTATGTGCACGTTACAACAATATTGTAAATGCTTGTCTTATCTCTATGTAATACAATTCACAACTTAGCACTGCAACCTTGAGTCTGTGTCTCATTAAACCTTTTCCTCCTTGAGCTGAACTGAGTTTTTCTGATACTGGTCCACTATTTTTACCTACCATTGCAGCACTTATACACGCTACAGTGACCTTCTCCATAACAGAAGAACCCAACTTACAAGTCACCAGACTCAGGCATTGGTAACAAAATGTGTCCAGGCTAATTTGGAGCTAACCACATTCCTCCAGGAAGAAGCACTTGATGCATCATCTGATCCCTTGATGTGGTGGCGTGATAACCATAGAAGATTTCCTCTAATAGCCAAGTTAGCACAAAAAAACATGTGCATTTGTGCAACAAGCACTAGCTCAGAAAGAATGTTTAGCACAGCTGGTAACATTGCTACAGAAAGATCCTGCCTTAAGCCCCACAAGGTTAACATGTTGCTGTTCCTTTCTCGCAATCTGCCTAACAATTAAAAATGGATCTGGCAGCAGATATGGCCTGTTGAGGCATCTGTGACTGTGTGAGACACTTTACAAGTCTAAACTGACTTTGTTTTGTTCTAGTTTGTTACCTTGCACTTTGAGATCTTGGAGAGGTGTCTATCAGAACTGTCTGTATATATAACTGCCAATATAAGTGCTGTATTTTATAAATTTTTCTGTGGATTTAAAAAAAAAATTATGTTACAGTAATGTTCAAAATTAATTGAATAATTAATATAAATAATTGAAAGGAAACGTAGCATTTTTCCTGTTGTACTGACCCAAAACCAAGTACATACCGAACCGTGACTTCTGTGTACTGTTACACCTCTAGTAAACCGTTGTCGCGCCGGCGCGATTGTCTCCCTTTTTTTCTTATCAGTGCAAAAGAGACTCAAATAACTTGATTTTTGTCATACAGGCAAGTGTTATACATTATTCAAAACTGTTAAATGTCTTCTTTTATTTGTGTAAACTAATAATAAAAACAAAATGTGTTTTTCGTAAAATAAAGAAAATAAACATGATGCACGTTCTGCCGTCTCTCTCAATGTGAAGTTCATTCTGAAACGCAACAGAAACTGATCTGTAATTCAGCGAATGCTTGCCACACATACATGAAACATTTGTCTTTACAAAGCTTGAAGTCTCTTTTTTTTAAATGATGTAAATCATATCAAAAACAAATATTCTCTGTTTAAGTAATCCGTATGAAAGCAATGACATGAACAGTTTCTCCAGCCCGAGCTCATTAGCTCTAATGTGACCACACCCACGTGCGATTGAGATGCAAATGGTCCACGTGGAGGAACGCAGGCCTGTAAACACCCATTACCTCAAGAATCAGAAACAAAGAATCAGAGACTCCAGTATTCCTCTGCTTTTCATGGAGTTTGGAAGACTGTGTTTGTGCTGTGCTGTTTACCTTGGATTTACCTCAGAAGAATTAGAAGAACACGATTTGATTATGAGAAAGATTTTTAAGGTAAGACAGTCATAATAGTAAGCATGTTAGGTAACACTTTACAATAACAGTACATGAATAATCATGTATAATACCTGAATTAATAATTACTATACTATGAACCAATGATGAGTTAAGACATGTACTAATGAAGAACTAACCTTAACTATGACATGAGTCATATTAATTCCTGCATGAATAATACCATCTTAACTACACGTTAGTACATGCTTGTTAATTAATATATTAATTAACACTTTGAGGTAAACTAAATTAAACATGCTCTAGATTAGAAGAAAGATGTATTAAAAGGGCACAATGTAAAATTGTTCATAAATTTGCCACACGCAACTGTCACAAACATCACTGAATGGCACTAGATGTCTTGCAATATTTACTCATTAAACACACAATAATGCATTCATCATTAAAAACAATTTAATCTCATTCCGTTTTAAGTGATTCCACTGCTGCCATTAAGAGTGAAATACCTACACATATTCATCATATTCATTAAGCAGATGCAATTTTCAATATTCAAATCAGTGTTAGCACAGATGATGGTTATGTCTGTGGTTATTTTGTGGATTGGTTTGCTGTCTTTATATCATAATGCAGTCGGATGTTAGTCTTGTGTTCTTGCTCTTCTTTTGGGCCACTACTGCCCCTTCAAAATGTGTCCACTTTCCTCCTACCGTTCAGTTCCTTCTCCATCCAAATGCGGGCACAGCACCTCTGCTCTTCCACTTCTTTACAAACCACCAAAAAGCACCAAATGATATCTGATTTAGAAGAGCTGAATATAGAACATGTGGGGTAACACTTTAGAATACTGTATCTTACTTAATGCATAATTAATAAGAAATTATTGCAGAACTACTTCAGTCACTACTGTTAACTACTAAGGAAGATTTCCTTTTAAAATGTTCAATTTTATTTTGACATTGGTACTGTGTTATTCTAATATAATTTAATTTGAATGTGAGAATTTGACATAAAAGGTGATGCATACCTCTAAATACGTTTAGAAACAATGTCCATATATAGGTGAAAATGCCCCTGGAAATCAATTTAAGGTGGCAAATATTGCCCCTCAATAAAAATGTTAATTTCGGTCACTACTGTGAACTGACCATTTTTACATTTACATTTCATTTATGCATTTGGCAGACGCTTTTATCCAAAGGGACTTACATTGCATTATCCTATACATTTATACATAGGTACGTTTAATCCCCTGGGATTGAACCCACAACCTTGCGTTGTTAACACAATGCTCTTACCACTGAGCTACAGGAAAGCTGTATAAAATATGACCACTGCATAGAATATAAAAAATATGAATATCTTCGTGAGTCTGCTGTCAACAACAGGCCTAAACCAGCCAGGGTACCAGTACAAAAACACAATCAGTAAAATATTTAATTATTATCAACAAAACTTTGAAAATATCTAGACATATTTTGTCAATATTGGGCACCCCTAATGTACGGTATTAATTTTGATATCTTCAGGTCTTTAAAAGGGCTTAAAAAGCCTTAAATTTGACTTTAAAAAGTGTGCAGATACCCTGTAAAATGCATTTAGTGGAATTACTGCACTCCCAAAAATGACATTTTATTGTCATTACAGCAACATCTTTTTCCCCTGTATGGTCAAAGGCTTTGTGACTGAGGTCTTTAAGAAGACATCAACTTTGGAATGGAAGCCCCTTTCCAACTCTAAGTGCCTTGCCATTACTAGCCAGCTTACCTCAGGTAGGTTTATCAATTTATATACAATACAGTATGTGTGTCTGTATTGGGTAAATTATTTCAAATTAGGCAATGACTGAGGGGAAGTGAAAATACAGGGAACCCATGAATATTTAAAAAAGAATTAATACATAATTCTGAGGGAATTACCTAGAACCTGGAACAGTATTCTAAAGTGAAAATATAGTGAACCCATCAGTATAATTAATAAAGAATTACTACATAACTCTGAGGGAATTTCTTAGAAAGTGGAAAAGTAACCTAAAGGGAAAAGGAAACCCATGCATTAGTAACGAGTGATTGTTTTATTATTCTAGTAAAGTTATGACTCAAGTGTCTGTTTACATTTTTTTTTTATTAGCTTCATATCCTCAAACGACTTTACTGAACAACATTTGAATTAAAATATCTGATATAATGTCTTAAATGCAGTAATACTTTCTAATATCCTTCATCAAACGCCCCAGAGGACCATATCTGTGCTCCATCCCCATCCAATAAGTCCATTCAATACAAGCCAGGTGTTCCTTCAAGAGCTTCTCGGTCTTGTTGCCTCTCAATCTCCAGATCTGACTTTTGTATGTAGACCATGCCCTTTCAATATGTTGTGTGTGCCCTCCATGATTTGGGTTCACAAAGAACCTGCTGTGATTCACAGAGTAGTGAGAGTAGCCAAGCCTTGTCAAAGCCCTGTAGGGTCTCCACTCATCACTTAAAATTGTGGATCCTGGGCAAACATGTCTTCTGATAATAGGAATGAGATGATGTCTTGAACGGCGTTCTACGAGTCGCAAAATCGGTCATCGTCTTTGAGCTTTAACACACACTTTTTCCTTTTCCATGTTCCACCTACTCTCCCATGTCCATACTAGAAATACAAAAATACTGTTAATAACTTCTTTTTTTCTGATTGGCTGCATAAGCGTTGTCCTTTAAAATAATGGGGGTATTATTATTAATTTCTGCAATAAAAAAAAGAACAAACAAATAAATAAATCGCTATGTCTGACAAGCTACGCTGCTCTCACGCCACACCATGTTCTCACGCAGTGAAAAATACATCGCGGAGCAGAGAGGACACTGACAACATGCTGACAGACAGGACAGACCAGGTTACTTTTCGGTTACTTTTGATATTAACCCTCTGAGGTCTGAGGGGTTTTTGGTGTCCTTGAGATGTTCTGACATGCCCTGACATTTGTGCTTTTTTCAGTTGCTTATAAACATATTAATGGCAAAGGTATAATTACACTCCATTTAGCACAAACAGGGCTACCATAATATGTGAGCAACATGCATGTACATGTTTGTATTTTTGAGAGAATAATGTTTATGCATGGTTATTGAAAAAACTAAAAACTAAAGTTTCTGAAATAAGGCCACAAAACACATACTAAATACGTGTCAATAAGACTTTTGACTAATTGATGTCTTTGCCTAGAGTTTTTTCTTCAAAATGATGTGAAAATCATCCTGCCCTTATCATTCACATAACACAATACATTGATTTAAATCTTGTAAAACACTTTTTGTTTGTAAAGGCAATATGCGCAAGGGGCGTCAACCATTCAACAGCATCATGCATATGTAGTGGTTCACACCTGAGGAGACAATGGGGCCCGCATACTTAATGAGCCATTCATTCAGGTGTGTCACCTATAGCCACAAGAAAGAATGCAAGAGCAATATATATACAGTATATATATATATATATATATATATATATATACAGTATATATATATATATATATATATATATATATATATATATATATATATATTCTACCAAATTGGTTCACAGTTGGAAGCATGTCAATTTTTTTTTTTTTTTACAAATTTTGCTTGCAAATTGTATAATATCCAAGGAAAACATGTCTATTAATTGTGCAGTTAATTCTCATACTGTATTTTCAGTTTTGGAATATGTATCCTCTCCCCAAATTTGTCAATAATTAAACACAATAAAAATTATTTAAAGAAAATGCTTATATTTACCTTTTAAAATTTGTTTACATCTACCTTGTAAATATATATTTTTTTTATTAAAAAGGTTACAATTACAACAACAATTGAAGTGTAATCTTTCTTTGTAAAAACTAAAGTATACATTTTATCATACATATTTCAAAGTTAAGGATTCATTACTTCGAATATAGCCTACATTGACAAAACATACTATATGTAACATATTAGCAAAAATTGGCAAACAAAAGCTTATTTGAGGTGGCAGATATTTTACAGTAAAAATGTGTAATCTATCCAAAACTAATCAACGAAATGTTGTCTTTCATTTGTCTGTAAAATAGGTCTTTCGTTTTTATTATAAGGAATATAAATGTTAATTTGCAGTTTAATACGTTGCTTATACAAATACATTTTATTTCAACATATTTCAATCGATTTTACTCAGTATAGCAAAATAGTTTGCTAAAAGCAGATCATTCATTCACACACAGAAACGCAATTCAAATTTAAACCGTCTTTTTGCGAGTTGTGGTAAACAGCGCATCTCTGCCGTTCATTCATTCACACAGAAACGCGATTTACTTGAGAATGAAAAAAAAAAAATTACTACATTATTCCATCCGTTGCTCCTCGAAATACCAGCACTTCTGAGGTAAGTTTTCCATTATTATTATTCCTCACAGCGCTGCGAGACAGTGTAGACACTTATCTGAATAAACTTGATGTGTTTTCTCGAGCTGATATGGGGGCGTTCACAGTTTGTATGGGATCGCCTCAGTCATTTGCGTTTGAATAGCGCGCGCTCTCCGTGGGCGGGGCCGATTATAACGTAATGAGATGAGATGAGCTCGACTGGAATCGCTCTCTTTTAATACAGATTTCACAAGATGAGAATATTTGTTTTTTATATAAATTACTTCATTTAAAAGAAGAGAATTCAAGCTTCATGCCTGTGTGTCTGTATGCCTGTTTGACTGAGTATTCGCTCAGTTATTGTTCATTTTCGGACGCGTTTCAGAATGGACTTCACTGGCAGAGAGAAGGCAGAACTCGCTTCGTGTTTATTTTTCTTTATTTGGCAAAAAGCACAACACTTTGTTTTTATTGTGAGTATACACAAAAATAATACACATTTAACAGAATCGATTGATGTATGAAACTCCTATGGAAAATCAAAGTCAACAGAGTATTTATGTGTTTCTTTTACATTGATAAAAAAAAAAGTGAGCTGGTATCGCCGGCGATACCGTAGACCTCAGGGGGTTAAACATATTAAACAAAGTCTCACCTTTCAAATTAGGTAATTTTTTTAAAGAAATTGAAACGATACATACCGTTTTGTGGCTCTTAAATGTGTCTGGCAGATCGCTGTAGAGCATCAGTTAAAGCTGCTCGTGAACCGATCATCTCTTCCTTCTAGTTCATTTATAGCATCAAATAAACATGAATGAACATAAGAAGGAATGTTGTTTTAAACCGCGGAAAGGCATCAGTACGTTCCGTTTTTCAAGTTCAAATCCTCCCATTTTCATCTGCTATTTCTCCTGACTGCTTTGTCGGACAAAATGGCGGATGGCGGATTATGATTGGTAAGATCGCCTGTCAATCAAGCTCCCTGCGAAGGGTGAATTGCTGAATAAAATTTTAAGTTCCATGTTTGTTCCTCAATTCGCTTAGTATTGCTCATTATAGACTGATACTGAAGGCAGAGTACATTAAAGGTGAACTAAGTAACTTTTTTACCTTAACTGAACAGCTTCGGAGTCATTGGAATGGTTATATGCTATATATAAGTGGTGTGTTGCGTCTGACGCTACAACATTTGAACGTCTCCAGGAGTTAATATTATTGGAAGATTTCAAGGGTTGTCTCCCTGAAAACTTAGTGTTACATCTAAATGAACAAAAGGTTTCTACTTTGTCCGAGGCTGCTGTATTTGCTGATGAGTACGTGCTGACTCACCGAACCATTTTTCCCACGGCCCGTCAGAGTCAAAACGTTAGAGCGTATGCTGAGAGGAGTCCTGCGGTGGTGCGTTCTTCAAAGACCGACACTCGTACGAGCGCGCCCGGGGGAAGTATGTTTAAGCCCATAGAGTCTAAACGCGCGTGTTTCTTCTGTCTTGATCCCAGTCATTTAATTGCGGACTGCAAGGCGTGGAAACAGAAGAATGCGGCTGCTAAAGCAAAAAGTGTTGCACATTTGGTACTTGAACCGCAGGTAGGAACGAATGAGACGTTTTCACCTGGAACGGAGTTATTTAAACCCTTCCTGATGAGCGGCTTAGTTTCTGTTTCTCCGGACGGTTCGTTAAAGTCAGTGTCTATTTTGCGCGACACTGGCGCCGCCCACTCGTTTATTCGCGAGAATGTACTTCCATTGTCCGCGGAAACATATACAGGGACTGATATATTAGTTTGCGGAATTGAGCTTGGGTGCATTAAAGTTCCTGTTCACTCCGTGTTCCTGAAGTCCGAGCTGGTCTCAGGCCTAGTAAACGTGGGAGTCTGTACTAAACTACCAGTTGAAGGTGTAAATTTCATCCTAGGGAATGACTTGGCAGGAGGAAACGTCTTCCCTTTTCCTGTAGTGTCCGAGTGTCCTGCGAGAGACTCAGCTTTGTTGGCTGCCTCTCCACCTTTGTTTCCAGCGTGTGCGGTGACGCGCTCACAGTCACAGAAGTTTGCAGACACTGTTGATCTATCTGACTCTTTCCTGTTGCGTTCAAAACCTACGGAGTTGTCACTGTCAGTAAATGGCAATGTGTTAGAGGTAGGCTCTGGTGCGCGTACTCAGGGGCAAACAGTTAACATCGGACGAAAGCAGCTTAGTATGGCACAAAAGTCGGATTCGTCTTTGTCGCGCTGTATTGAGACCGCAGTGAAAACAAAGGACGAACTTGCTCGTGTAAGGATAGGTTATTATTGGGACGGGGATGTCTTGATGCGTAAGTGGCTTCCATTGTCTGGGGACAAGACTGTCTTGGACCACGCCTATCAAATTGTAGTGCCCATGTGCTATCGTCCTGTTGTGCTTGAGCTGGCCCACGATCACTTAATGGCAGGGCACTTTGGAGTCAATAAAACTTTTCAGCGTGTTACGAAATATTTTTATTGGCCTGGAGTGAAAGCAAGTGTTGCGAAATATTGCCGTTCTTGTTATGCGTGTCAGATCGCGGGGAAACCTAATCAGGTCGTGCGACCCGCGCCTTTACACCCAATTCCCGCGGTGGGGGAGCCGTTCGAAAGGCTAATATTAGACTGTGTAGGGCCGCTTCCAAAATCGAAAAGTGGACACCAATATGTTCTCACACTGATGTGCGCTGCCACTCGGTTTCCCGAGGCGGACGGTCCCTCTTCGCAACTTAAAAGCCAAGACAGTCGTAAAGGAACTAATCAAATTTTGCTCTCTTTTTGGCCTGCCTCGTGTAATCCAAACAGACCGCGGAACTAATTTCACATCGAAGCTATTCAAACAAGTGCTGACTAGAATTTCGGTGTCACATCAGATGTCCAGTTCCTATCATCCGCAGTCACAGGGAGCATTAGAACGGTTCCACCAAACGCTCAAAACCATGCTGCGTGTCTACTGCGGGGAAGCGGGAAGAGATTGGGTTGACAGTTTGCCCTTATTACTTTTTGCCGTCCGAGAAACTGTGCAAGACTCTCTAGGCTTCAGCCCAGCGCAGTTGGTGTTCGGACATTCAATTCGCGGCCCCCTTAGGCTTCTGAGTGAACAATTACTTGAGAACGAGGTTGCGCTAGTGCCTGTAACTGAGTCTGTGGATACGCTCCGTGAGCGTTTGAAACGCGCTTGTGAACTCGCGAAGTTGAACCTAACAGCCTCCCAAGCTACTATGAAGGATTATTACGACCAGAAAAGCGTTGTTCGTTCATTTGCTCCGGGTGAGTCCGTGCTGGCTTTATTACCGGTTTCTGGGTCATCTTTGCAGTCCCGATTTACTGGTCCTTACATTGTAGAGAAAAAAGTGAGTGAAACGAATTACATACTGAGAACGCCAGATCGTAGGAAGAAGATGCGAATGTGTCATATTAACATGCTGAAGCCTTACTATGCGAGAGATCATGCTGAAGCTCCAGTTAAGAGCGTGACATTGGTAGCCCCTTCTGTTCTTCAGAGCAACGTCGAGGATGAGGCTGGAGGAAATATTCCAGCGCTGGGTGAGAGCCTGCAAAATTCTAACGTACTCAACAATTTACATACCTTCCTTGGTCACTTGTCAGACTGTCAAAGAGAAAGTATTGTAAAGTTGATTGACAGCTTTCCCACTATTTTCTCTGATGTTCCATCTCGCACTAATGTGTTGTTCCATGACATCGACGTTGGAGACGCGGCTCCAATTAAACAACACCCCTATAGAGTAAATCCTCAGAAACGTAGTATTATGAAAACCGAGGTTGAATATATGTTACGTCACGGTCTAGCGGAACAAAGTCAGAGCGCGTGGAGTTCCCCGTGCCTGTTGGTGCCAAAAGCCAATTAAACTTTTCGATTCTGTACCGACTTCCGGAAAGTTAATTCCGTTACTAAACCGGATTGTTTTCCTTTACCGAGGATAGATGATTGTATCGACAGAGTCGGACCTGCAAAGTTCGTTTCGAAACTTGACCTGTTAAAGGGCTATTGGCAGGTGCCGCTTACTCCGCGCGCTGCTGAAATTTCAGCATTTGTCACACCTGACTACTTCTGTCAATACTCTGTGATGGCGTTCGGGATGCGGAATGCCCCGTCCACGTTCCAACACCTTATGCAGTTGGTACTACGAGATATACAAAATTGTACTGCATATCTTGACGATATCGTTGTATATTCTTCCACGTGGGAAGAACATGTTGAAACGTTACGTGAAGTGTTCTTCAGATTAGCTGGTGCGTCACTAACAGTAAACCTCACAAAATGTGAATTCGCCAAAGCTTACGTTACCTATCTTGGTAAACGTGTGGGCAAAGGTCAGGTTTGCCCAGTAAATGCCAAGATCGTGGCTATAACAGAGTTTCCTAGACCCACAAACAAACGTGAGCTACGCCGTTTCATCGGAATGGCTGGATATTACCGGGGGTTTTGTCGCAATTTTGCTACTCTTGTTGCACCTCTAACAGACCTTCTCCGGCCCTCACAAAGTTTTAAGTGGACTTCTACATGTGAACGCGCTTTTTCAGGAACGAAAGATCTTTTATGTAATGCCCCAATCTTGGCCACCCCTGATTTCGAACGCCCTTTCCAACTTGAGGTTGACGCAAGTATGGTTGGCGCGGGAGCTGTCCTTCTGCAGACGTCTGAAATGAACATCAAGAGACCGGTGTGTTACTTCTTGGAAAAAGTTTAATAGCTGCCAGTACAAATATAGCACTATTGAAAAAGAGGCTCTCGCGTTGTTGATGGCATTCCCCCTCCTGCTTCACGCTGTTGTATAGTGTGTGATTAAGAGTTGTGTCCGATACAGTGGTACGGAAAAGCCGTTTGGCTGTCGTGTGTTTTTCTTTTCTTTAGAGTAAGCTGCTGGTGTGCGGCATTCCGGCCTGTTAGCGGTATAGGACGGTAATTGTGCAATCTTATAGCTTTAACTAAAAATATTGGGAGGTCTGAGGCCCTATTTTCCTTTAACTTTTTCTCCTGTTTATTGGCTAGCAGGGAGGCAAGAACTGTACTTTTGTTATTTCTAATTCCAGGTAAGATGATTTAAAAACTAGTTAGAAGACCCGTTTTGTTTGTTATTTTGTGGCCGTTTGAAACCTTCCCATTTTTGAACTATAACTTTCCTTTTCACAACGAATGAAATCTTACTCATATATGTAAAAATAAATCCTGATTCTCTGCTGACTATACAGTGTCGTTGTGTGTTTACGGGAGCAGGAGATGGAACTCCGGGCGTCACCTTTTAATAGGTGTCGCTCCGTATGTTAGTGCATGTGGCACGTAACAGTTACCATCATACATTTTTAACGGGCATCAAGTCATTCCACTGAAACACAGTATGTTGTCGAATTTAAAGAGGTCTTGGCTACAGTGGTGGAGAAACCACACTAAAAATGCTCATGTATGGTTAGTACAAAAAATATAGTAAAAACATACAATTTGAAAAATATAAAAGGAACATAATTTTTTTACTTTTAGATGCACAAAAAAAGTTAAAATCCTCAGACACGTATTCAGAAGAAGTGGCTTCTCTTATATGCATGTTGTTACTTCACTAAATGTCTAATTTCTAATTGCTTGATTCTAGAAATGTCTGACTCGGAGAGAACGTTTCTACGCACCGCCATCACTGAGGTCTTGCCTGACCTTCCAGAGGTGACAAAAGACATTTTAGAAGAGACCTTGCAATCTCTTGGTGTGGAGACATATGATGCTTTTAAATTTATTGAGGAAGCTGATTTGCTGTCAGCGTTGAGGCCAATTCAAGCCCGAAAAGTTCTTATTGCTTGGAAGCAGAGATGTCAGTCATAGTCGGTCATATTTATTTATAGAGCACATTTAAAAACAACAGCTGTTGGTCAAAGTGCTGTACAAAGTGTACACAAGTATCCTAATGAGTAAACATACAGTAAAACCACAGATAAACAATGCACAAAACAATACAAAACCACTACGCCCACTTATGACCATAAGCAGCAGTAAATAAGTGGGTTTTAAAATGTATATAGATATTATACAACACTACTTATTTAAGGTCTGCTACATAACAAATGTGTATGTTATCTTTTAGTGAAACAATTAAATAAAAGAAACTGTAAATCATCACGTATGTTTCGGTAATGAGAGAAAATAAGGAAATTACAAAAAATAATAAATATGAAAAAGTAATTTCTCCAGAGTTTTACATAGCTTTGAGCACGAGTAATAAGAGTCTACTTTAACATTAGCCAAAAATACAAATTTTTAACCATATATTTAATGTAATGTCATGTTGCGGTAATGATCATTTTTTATGGACTTCATCTAAAAAATGTAAACAATTATATAGGATTTTTTTTTTATATCTTCTAAAAATAATGGTTATAGTAAGTTTAGACCTTTATCTTATATGTGCAAAAAGAAAATTGGCTTCATGGGCATTTTAAAAATTCTGATGCTGGACACCTTCTAAATCTGGATTTCGTGAGAATCACCCATATGCGCCGGCCACTGCGTTATATGCACCGGCCACTCGACCAGTCACGGATATATGCGCCGGCCACTCGAACTTACACAATATGTAAGGTTTAAAAAACAAAACAAATGCAGCGCGCGTCTCGTGGCTCTATTAGCATACCAGCCACACGATCTCTCACTGTTTACATCTATCAGACACTCCTATAGACCTTTCTCACAATAACCGGAAATACGTAATCGTTGTGGAAGCGGAGTTCCTGTCAAGCGTCAACACACCAGAAAAACATAAACCCGGGCAAGTTTAAAATTGATCAAAGAGTCTACACAACTTCATTAACGGATTTGCCAAATATTAAATTTGCTGATGTGACGACTCGTGGAGGAAAACTCCGTCACCAAAAAGAAAAAAAGAAATAAAGGGTCAAAAATTTTCCACGAGTTATTTGTGCATAAACATCAAGGTAAGTAGAGAGCGAGGCTAACTGTTACTGAACTGTTAACTAAAATGACACATCATTAGCGTGTCAATAGCTCTTGCTAGTTGCTTGCGCCATTTGTTTATGTTGCCTTGACTGCGGAGGAAGTAGATTACCACGACGATTGCGTATTTCCGGTCACAAATACGGAAGTTGTGAGAAAGGTCTATTGCTACACAAAAGCACACATACAGTGCAATACATATCTTATTTACCTATTTCTCATCTTATCTGGTTTTTTATTTGCTCTTTTTACCCGTATGGGAGCGCGCTCGTGGCTAAGCGAAGCGTCGCACCAGCCACACGATCTCTCGCTGTTTACGGCCACTACCAGCCACACGATCTTTCACTGTTTACATCTTTCAGACACTCCTAATGATACACGAGAGCACAAAGACAGTGCAATACAGATCTTATTTACCTATTTCTCAACTAAATCTTATTTTTTATTCGCTCTTTTTTACCCGTATATGGGAGTGCGCGCTCGTGGCTCTATAGCCCATTTCTCTAGTGTTCTTGGAACATGAACTAGTGAATCATTGAGCTGTAATCTGTGCTAATAAAACAGATGTTTCTAATCAATATTTGTTGTTTGCAGAAAAATTATGTTTTATTAACAAGGTTCGGGAGGAGCACGTTCAGATAATTAAAGGTGCATTAAGCAAGATTCTGAGTTTTTGCAGAACTATGCCACCTCTGGCGGCAAGTGAAACTGCAGCTCATGGAACACACGCACACGCACGCTTGCACGAGCACGAGCTGTTCATAACCAAAGGAGCATCAGTCGCAAATCTTTTGTTTACAATCATAATGTCTTCAGAGGTAATAAAGTTATAAATCTGCAAGTCATTTTAAATATGTGAAAGGAAAGGCAATTGAGTAAATTACACACTTATGTGTGAGGGAAAAACGGGGGTAGTAGAAAACTTCTAACATCTATCTCCATGTTGAACTGTGTTATGTGTTTACTGTATCCACTTATGATTGTATTATTATGGAAACACGTTCATGAACAATATAAGTTGTTACTTTGTAAAAGCTCAAAGCACAGTCGGTCAAAAAAGTACACTCAATTGTCTCAAGGTAATAAACAATTAAATGGCACCATGACGTTACCATAAAAGCCAAACAGGCTAATCCGCCGAAGATTTGCGGGGGTTTAGCCTGTTTTATTGATATGCTAAGTAACATATTCCAATAGCAATACATCCTAATTAAGCAGTAATTTGCTCAAAATTTGTGTCTAATTATCTAACTTATATATCAGCATTTTATATCACACTCAAGATATTTGAACTGTTTTAATCGAATAGCAAATCATTAAACTACATGTAGTGCAGATTTATTTAGTAGATATTTTGCCAGGGACAATACACACTGATGAACATTTATGTGAAATGTGTCAATACTTTTCAACTGCTGTCCCTATGTTTACTCTCGTCTTATTCCGACGCCTGTCTGAGTCCAATTTTGCCCTTTTGGTTGCACTAGAGACAAGTTTTCTTTTTTTTATCTTGCGTGGAGTTTGCGTTGGTGTTTGAAATGAACTACAAGCAGGTCTCTTACAATCCATCTTCTACGGAGAATGCCGGCGAATACACAAACCTGCCAGACATAGCTATGTGAGCGTGCCGTGAACGCGCATGACGTCACGCCCAGTCTAAAATTCCGGCCCGAATCCCTCTTATTTATTTTACTTTACAGGATTATAGAGACAATCTCAGTGATCAGAGAAGGGCTCATTCAGCCCATCAGGCAATTGTTTAAGCATGTATGGGTTAGAAAACGGGTATTTTTAACATGAAAAGTTGCTTAATGCACCTTTAACACAAGTGGAGAGCACTCAGCAATCAATGGTAAGAGGTGCATATATACTCAGCAGTCTCACCTCATTCCATTGACAGTTTTGCAGCATCCCTCCACCACCCCTTCTCCACCCTTCTAGTCCTAAACACTTACATACGGGGGGAGTACTCTGGGTTCGGGCCGAACTCCGAGCTCGGAGCCCTCCCTCCGGACAGCACGCCAAATACCCTTTAAACTTTACCCCTTCAAATTATATGTAAGTGTGAACTCGTGAAACAGGCAAAAGGGAGGAACATCTTCAGGAGAGAATTGAAGGCTGTGAAACAGTCCATCCAAACCCTCAAAACGTCTTGGTTACATATGTAACCCTTGTTCCCTGAAGGAGGGAATGGAGACGTAGTCGACTGATCGCGATCACGCTTAGGGAGCCTGTCATCATTGGCGTGCGACCTTTGCATCCACGCTCGCCCTGCAGCGCGGGTATAAATACGGAAGTGGATGCACGCACCACTTGTCTTTCTCTTCGGAGCCGATCGGTCTTCATGACGGTGTCTCTGAAGAGTGTTGATTCATTCAACGAGTGAGTGTGTCGGTGCTTCTTCTGGAAGTCTCTTCCGGTGCTGGCGGTTCTACAGCGTGAGTGCAGCGGTGGTCGCAAGCCTTCTGAGCTCTTAACTGCTGTTAACAGCACTCCTGTTCGTGGATCTCTTTTTCCGGTATGGAGATGGATTCGGTCCATGCCACCGACTAGGCTTAAAGTGGATGAAGCGACCTCAGAAGCTTCTTACTCCATAGGAGGAGGTGGTGGGCGAGTTGCGACATGTGAGGGAAGTGAAGTGCAATGGTCTCAATATTGTCCGTACAGACCAGTACATTCTGAGATCGATTGCTCCTGTCTGCCTCGTTGCTTCTGCTGCTGTTGCTTTGGTTTGCGTCTGTAAGCTTTGTATATCTTTCTGTTTTGAATCATTATTTACTATCATTCCTTGTTGTTTATACTGCTAATTATAACTTACTCAACATCACACATTAACCTCACATCGCTAGCTTCAATCTAAATCATTATTGCTAGCACAACACGCTAGTAATTCGCTAGCCTGTTAGCATGTCATCCGTGCGCTCTTTATTTATTTATTTATTTATTTATTTATTTTGCGCGTGCTCGCTCGTGCCTTTTACTAGTACATCAAACAACTTAGGTGAGTAGGAACAGTCAACAAACACGGTAAGTCATGTCATCTTCTTATTGTTACTTGCACCTCATTCAACATGTTTAGCATATCCTTGTCTGTCAGCATAGGATTGACATGTGATAAATGCAGGGAGATAGTCAAGCTGACGGGGAAGATTTCAGAACTAGAGACACACATCCAAGCTTTAATCGAGGTTAATTGTAAGAGTGCTTATTTTACTGCTTTGGATGCAACTAGCTTAGTGAACTCTGTACATTGTTCGGTTCCGGCTGTAGTAGAGCCCGTGCAGCAGGGCAGCTGGGTAACGATGAGGCGCTGTAGTCGTGGGACAAAACACCGCTCTTCCGTTTCGATTACAACTTCAAACAGATTCTCCCCACTCAGTGAAACACCCACTGAGAATCCTGTTGAATGTGCCCTAGTTATTGGTGATTCTATTACACGGAACGTGAAAATAGAGACACCAGCCACCATAGTCACATGTTTGCCGGGAGCCAGAGCGCCTGACATCAAAGCACATTTAAAAGTGCTGGCTAATGCTAATTGTACATTTTCTACGATTATTATTCATTTAGGCCAGGGGTGGGCAAACTTTTTGGCTCAAGGGCCACAGTGGGTTTTAAAATTTGACAGAGGGACGGTCCAGTAGCAGATTATGAAACATGATCTCATGAAAGTGCGTATCTATACCACAAATTTTAGTTCTCGTGCCATTTATACGCCCAAAATTTTTTTGAGTGCATATGCTACGCACTGTAAACCCCTTGGTTAGGATTAGGGGTGCGGAGTGCGTGCCTATTACACGCCATAAAGTGCGTATCATATGCACGCGAAAACTGCGTATCATAAGCACTACAAATACATGAGATCGGGCTGAGCAAACACATTTACGTTGTGGCAACGTCTGCGCGAAATTCAACAACTGAGAGACAACATTCTGACAATACATTTTTTATGCTAGATATCCCCCATTTAGCATTTTATGTTTTGAGGTTAATTTTTAATTAGTCAGATGTTAGATATTTATAGCCTATACTTTTAAAATATTGTTTATCCTTATTATTATTTAATGGGCTTAACAGTAAATTAGAAACACAACACCTGCAAGTGTACACTTAGAAGAGTAAAAATTACAGAAGGTTACGTTAATTCAACTTTATTAAAACTGCATATATGGCAATCAATTTGGACTTCCAAAAGTCATACATTTGTGGAAAAAAACTAAATAAATGAATATATAAATGTATTTTAAGTATAATAAAATAAAACATAAAAAGCAAAGGCAGATCAGAACATTTAATGAACAAAACCGGGTTCTGTACATGGCAGACAGGGGAGCGTAGTCGAAAGCCGGGCGATAAAGGTCGGTAAACGGAATCAGTCAGGATACATCCACAAATCCAGAGGAGCAAAGAAACTAAATAGCAGACAAATCAAAGGAAAAACTAAACAGGTGTGCAAGCGGTTACCAAAAATTTTTTTCTCTGTGAGTTTCCAAAAAGGAAAAAAACATTAACGTGCAACAAGTCTATGCGCTTAAGTCACTGTCTGTTTGGTTTCCATGGTGACGCGTCATTGCTTGTTACGTGACACACCGCAGCCACAACAGCGCTGAATGAATGATGATCTGCTTTTATGTCATTTTTCCTTTTTTACATTTGTTAGCTATGGCATGAAATATCTGATATTCCGATTGTCAAAAATATGCAACGCAATATATATATATATATAACGCAAAGTATTGCAAGAAAAAGGCTAAATGAATGCGATCTTAAGACAATTTTTTAAATACTCGACGGGCCGTATGTGGCCCGCGGGCCGTAGTTTGCCCACCCCTGGGCTAGTTGCATATGGCCGCCATGTTGGATTTCCGATCTAGCGAGTTTGTGCAGACGCCAGTGCAGAGAGCCGGAGAAACCAGAGAATGATCTTTAATAGTTGTTTAAAGAAAATCACTTAAAATAATACTAAGATCTATATTGCTATTCCATGAGTAAATGGAATTAGGGTAGGAGTGGGGTTACTTGCTCCAAAATATATAAGTATAAATAATTGAATATGCAAATGCAGAGAATTAAATGCGTCTTGATCTGATGCATAAGGCAAACAAATGAAATCAATGGAGTTCCCTGTTCGTTGATACCATGATGCCTAGAGACAACTATAGATGGAAATATACAAAACTGCCAGATATTTTCCTTATATTGTAATCATCGGCCCGGTTTCACAGACAGGGCTTAGTTTAAGCCAGCATTAGGCCTTAGTTCAATTAGGACATTTAAGTAGCTTTTTTTAAACGTGCTTTAGAAAGAAAAAAAAACATTACTGGTGTGTATCTTGAGACAAAAAAATGGCACTGAAATATTTTAAGATTTGCTTTCAGTTAAAATAGCTCAAACATTAATTTTAGTCTAAGATTAGCTTAAGCTCAAGGGCCCTATCATACACCCGGCGCAACACAGCGCCAGGCGCGGCGCGAGTGTTTTTTGCTAGTTTCAGCCCGACGCAGTTATAATTTTCACTTCCTGCGCCACGTTGTTTAAATAGCAAATGCATTTGGACCCATTTGTGCGTCTATGGGCATGCTGATTGAATTGAATTCAGAAAGTTAGTGATGTTTCTCAAACATCAGACTTCACTACATAAATTTTTTTATGTTGTTGCTGTTTTTTTTTAAATGGTGTTTAAAAAAAGATTTGTTTTTACTGCATATTTGAGGAGCCAACAGGAGTAGAGAAGGAAAAATGAAGACTAACACCAGAAACATCAGGGGCCGGTTTCACAAAGATAGACTTTGACTATGGCTTAGATATAGTAGATAGTCAGACTTCAGATAGACATCTAAATCAGACCGTTGCACAAAGCACTTAAGACTCTGACTATCTTAAGTAGGACTACACTACAATGCATTCTGGGTAAAATAAGACACTTTTCAAAACAAAAAACATGGCGGATTGAGTAAGCACATTCAACCGCTCAGTGCAGTTTACCCCAGCGGAAAATATGTGTTTTTTGGAGGAGTATAACAGTTACAAGGACATTTTACTTGGGAAATTTAGCGGAGAATGAAGTAACAAGAAGAAATGTTTAAATTATGAGCCATTTTCCCTTTTCTTTTGGCTGTTTGTAATGTAACTGATTGTTACTGCTGGTTGCCAAGGTAACATAGAGTCTTAGACCTAAGTTAGCCTGGGGGTAAGGTGTCTAATTTTTTGGGTCTAAATTAAGTCAGTCTTTATTTTTGTGAAACAGTCTAACTTGCATTAGACTAGTCTATGAGCACATTTTAGACTTGTCTAACACTATAGACCGGTCTAAAATAGCTTTGTGAAACCGGCCCCAGGCTGAAATGGCCATGAATTAGGGTGGTAATAACTGGAGACTCACCATCTGTCGGCTCGGACTCGAGCGCATCTGTGTCGGCTGGCGGCTCTACGCTGTATGTGTCTGGATGAACCTGTGAGTCCTGCTCAGCCACAAGAGGACACACTTTGGCTCGGGATCACGCTTAGGGAGTCTGTCATCTTCGATTATTGATCAAACGAGCCAATGCACACATTGGCGTGCGACCTTTGCATCCACGCTCCGCCCTGCAGCGCGGGTATAAATACGGAAGTGGATGCACGCACCACTTGTCTTTCTCTTCGGAGCCGATCGGTCTTCATGACGGTGTCTCTGAAGAGTGTTGATTCATTCAACGAGTGAGTGTGTCGGTGCTTCTTCTGGAAGTCTCTCCCGGTGCTGGTGGTTCTACAGCGTGAGTGCAGCGGTGGTCGCAAGCCTTCTGAGCTCTTAACTGCTGTTAACAGCTCTCCTGTTTGTGTTTGGGGATCTCTTATTCCGGTATGGAGATGGATTCGGTCCAACACATCACCTGAGAAGACCATGCTTTGGTCCGTGTCATTAAGAAGTGAGAAAGGGTCCCACTGAAACCTTTCAGAGGCTCCTGGGGCGTATGGCAGCCGCAGCCGCAATAGAACGGCTTCCTCCACATGAAGACCGCTTCAGCACTGGCTTCATGGCCGAGTCCCGAGGTGGCCGTGGCCGAGCGGCACGCTCCGAGTGACAATCACCCTGGCCTGCCGCCAAACCCTCAGCCCATGATCAGACCTTTTGTTTCTCTGGGCCAGCTGCCCCTAGAACAAGTGTCCACCAACACCGGCTGAGGGGCCACGTACAACAGCCATGCAGTAACGGGGGTCTGGGCGGGCCTCCGACTGCATTGGCATCAACTGCTTTGAGACGCCGCAAAATGCCGCTGCTCAGTCAAGTCAAGTCATCTTCATTTACATAGCGCTTTTAACAATGTAGATTGTTCCAAAGCGGCTTTACATTGATAATAGAAAATTAAAGTAAGAGAGATTGTTTTGGCTTTATAGCATCTCTAGAATACAGTTATTGTCCAGCTAAAGTTAGTTTGATTGATTCACTTCCGTCGCAACGATCAATAGTTATTAACTTACAACATTGCGACCATTGCGCCACGCTTCCCTCACATGTCGCAACTAGCCCGCCACCTCCTCCTATGGAGTAAGAAGCTTCTGAGCCTCGTCGGTGGCACGATTTAGCAGACCGGAACTTAACCCTCTGGGGTCTGAGGGGTTTTCTGGGCCCTGGAGGTGTTCTGACATGCTCTGACAGAGAGAATAGAGGGCACCTTCCATCAAAAAACTGACAGGTTTATTGCTTTATTGCCTCAAAGCCACGCCCCTTTTGACCATGGGAATTTCCCACGCTAGTTCCTCCCACTTATGGGCTGTACAGTATACCGTGGGAAAATCGGACTTGTGCCACGCCTCCTTGTGGGTTGAACACCTGAACCGTGGGAAAATTTCCCACGCTCAGTAGTTCTAAACGATATAAACTTTTTAAAGAAATGTACAATAAAGACATAGCCAGAGTGTGAGATCAGTGTTTTTTATTTATTAAAGAAGACTTTTAAAACATCAATGAAATAAGTTAAAATAGCATTTTTCTCTAAAAAGAGTTATTAAAAAATTAGTTAAGTGTTATTTTAAGATGTTAAGACATTTTTTAAATGTTGATTTGTAAAACTGTTACATAAAACACAAACTAGTTTAAAAAGTCTTACGTTTTTACATACCATTCGTTAAAGGAGTTTAAAAGATATATAAGTGTTTCCTTGTGCTGGAGCAGTGTAAAGAATGTCCATTCAGTCCAGAGGTCTGACAGGATTGACATTTTCTGAAGGTTACAGAGAGACACACGCAAGCTCCACCCCTACCCCCGCCCACAACAGATGTCACCGTGGGAAAAAACGTACTCGGTTACTAACGTAACCTCGGTTCTCTCTAGAAGAGGGAACGAGTACTTGCGTAAGAATATCTTACGCTAGGGGAAAACCTCTTTTCCTCGAGATATTGAAGCCAAAAATTATCCTTAATTTTGCAATAATGTAAAACGCATTGCAGCAGCATGCAGACATGGGCGAGACAGCTCGCGCGCCCATTGGCTGCTCTGCGGCAACTGCACCATTACGTCATGTCCCGCCGAAATCGGGTGGGGCCAGGGCTATAAATACGGCCCAGAGAGGCTGGTTTAGTCAGTTTTTTCATCGCTGAAGCGAATCAGAACATGACGCATGCACGGCAAGATACACAAGTATCTTCTAGAGAGAACCGAGGTTACGTTAGTAACCGAGTACGTTCTCTTACGAGAGGTCTCTCGTACCTGCGTAAGAATATCTTACGCTAGGGGAACACAATGTAAAACGCCGTGGCTAGAATAGCATCATTCCTGTAATATTGAGCTCTGATAAGAGCATGCTATATCAAGTGTTCCACACAGCCAGGGCGAACTCAGCCTGGACTGGTAAATATGGGGGACTAACGTACTGCCCACAGAAGTATATAGGCGATCAGTGATCGACGCTCTAGCAGTTTCAGCATCCCGAGCCGATAGCATCGGGCGGGCAATACTGAAAAAAAAAATTAAACCGAGAGCAACCTAGCTTGCAAAGCGGGAACCTCGAGGTTATAAAACCTTATAAATGTAGACGGGGAGGCCCAGCCTGCCGCCATACAGATATCTTGCAAGGCAATCCCACTGGACCAAGCCCACGACGAGGCCATGCCTCTTGTGGAGTGCGCTTTGACACCTATCGGGCATTGCAGGCCCTTGGATGTGTAAGCTAGCGCTATAGCATCAACTATCCATCTGGATAGACTCTGTTTTGACGCAGCTAGTCCCTTAGAACGTCCGCTGAACAAAACAAAGAGCTGCTCCGTCTGTCTGAAAACAGATGAGCGAGACACATAGGCTCTTAACGCCCTGACCGGGCAAAGGAAGCCTGCGTCCCCTTCCTCCTCAGATACTGGCAGGGCCGACAGGGAGATAACCTGTGCCCTAAACGGTGTGTTGAGGGATTTTGGAACATATCCGTGCTTTGGTTTGAGTATGACTCTCGAGTCATTCGGCCCAAACTCCATACACGTCGCGCTCACTGAGAGCGCTTGCAAGTCCCCTATGCGCTTCACTGAAGCGAGAGCCAGAAGAAACACTGTTTTGAAAGACAAGAGTTTCAGGTCTATTGACTGTATTGGCTCGAATGGGGCACCTTTCATGGCTTCCAGAACCGTGGAAAGGTCCCAAACGGGAACTGAGGGTGGTCTGGGAGGGTTCAGCCTCTTAGCTCCTCTAAGGAAGCGAATGACCAGATCGTTCCTTCCTAATGACTGGCCAAGCGGTGGTTCAGCGAACGCTGCTATGGCCGCCACATAAACTTTGAGCGTGGATGGGGTTCTGCCCTTATCCAGAAGCTCTTGTAAAAAGGAGAGAACCTCCGGCACCCCACAGCGTGAGGGTGAAGTGCCACTCGCTGTACACCAGCTAGTGAACACAGACCATTTTGAGGAATAGAGCCGCCTCGTAGATGGAGCTCTAGCCTGCGTGATCGTGTTTAACACTCGTGCTGGGAGGTTAACGGGTACCCGTTGATGGCCCACACATGTAGGGACCAATGCTCCGGGCGAGGATGCCAGATCGAGCCGTTCGCCTGCGAGAGGAGATCCCTCCTCACCGGTATCGGCCACGGGGCGGTACTCGTCAGCTGCATCAGGACTGGAAACCAGGCTTGGTTTGTCCAAAATGGGGCGACGAGTAGCACTGGGCATCCGCTCTCCCTGATTCACTCTAACACCTGGGGTAGGAGCGTGACAGGGGGAAACGCATAGAGCGGGCAGCGGGGCCAGACATGAGCCAGCGCATCCCTGCTCTTGGAGAAGAATTCCTGACAATGAGCGTTCTCTTGAGACGCAAATAGGTCTATTTCCGCTCTGCCAAATGTCCTCCATAGCATTTTGACTGTCTGTGGATGTAAAGACCATTCTCCTGTCGGCAGATTGTTTCTGGACAGTCTGTCTGGTCCCACATTCAGATGGCCGGGCACATGCGCTGCCCTGAGTGAGCGCAGATTGTGCTGAGCCCAGACCAGGAGGCGTTCCGTCAGCCTGTGAAGGATTCTGGATCTGATACCTCCTTGGTGATTTATATAAGCCACCACTGACATGTTGTCCGAACGGATTTATCTGGGGACAAAAACGCCTCAGCGCGTTGTCGACTGCCATCATTTCCAGGCAGTTTATATGCAGAAGCTTTTCCCGTTCCGACCACTGGCCGAATAACGGTCTGCCCTCGAGCAGAGCTCCCCATCCCGAGGTTGAGGCGTCCGTAGACACCACCTTCACACTCGAGGAAGTCCCCAGGCTTACACCTGACCGGTACCAGTCGGTCACTGTCCAAGGTTTCAGAGCTGTGACGCATTTCTGATCGACCTTGAGGCGCGCGAGACCGGAGGTCCAAGCTCTGCGCGGCGCGCGCGCTTTCAGCCGCATGCGAAGCAGACCCAGCTGAAGCACTGAGGATGCTGAAGCCATGAGACCCAGCAACCTTTGAAATTTTTTGAGCGGGACCAAAGCGCCGTGGCGAAAAATCTCTGTCATGCGCTGAATGCTTAGTCTGCGCTGCGGCGACAGCTGTGCTGTCATAGACATTTGTCAAAGATATTTTCTGACTGGGAGACAGCGAACTCTTCGCCCAATTGACTGTGAGACCTAAATTCTCGAGGTGATCGAGTAATATGGTCCTGTGTTCTATGAGCTCCGACTGCGATCGAGCTAGAACCAGCCAATCGTCCAAATAATTCAGCACTCGTATGCCTCGGAGCCTGAGGGGTGCGAGCGCTGCATCCATGCACATCGTGAATATGCGAGGTGCCAGGGAAAGGCCAAATGGAAGGACTATGTACTGATATGCCTGGCCCTCGAAGGCGAATCTCAAAAATCGCCTGTGACGTGACGCTATTTGTATTTGAAAATAGGCGTCTTTCAGATCTATCGACATGAACCAGTCCCCTTGGCAAATTTGCGAGAGGATTTTCCTGGTCGTGAGCATTCTGAACCGTCGTTTCAGAAGTGCTTTGTTTAGTCGTCTTAGATCTAGAATGGGTCTGAGACCCCCGTCTTTCTTGGGTACCAGAAAATATCTGCTGTACATGCCCCCTTCGCTCTGAGCTTGTGATAAGGGTTCTATAGCCCCTTTGCTCAGTAACTTCGCTATTTCGGCTCGAAGTAGGTGTGCTACTTCCTTTTTCACCGTAGTTTCGATTCGCGCCGCTTTGCGTTGCGGGCGTCGACCAAACTGTAGCGAATAGCCTCTTTCTATAATGCTCAGCACCCACTTCGATACCCCGTGGAGCTCTGCCCACGCCTTCGCGTGAGCGGCTAGGGGTTGAATGATATCTGGGCTCTGATCGCGGCCAAGTGGCGAGCGGAGAGCAACAGTGTGCTGTAACATGAGCGCCGCGTTTGCAGCGTGCGAGACTGGGGGCGCGCTGATCACAGCGGGCAGCCTGCCCGCGCTCAGTTCTCCTTCAGCTGTGTGCTGAGAGAGAGCGAGCGTGGTGAGCCCCGTGGGGTTTAATATGTCTGTGAGCGAATGCGGGCGCGGGACAACGGGCCCATGCAAAGCGCTGAGAACACCGTCTGTTTGTGCAGACTGTATGTGCGTTGGTTTCGTTTTTACAGAAACCGTGAGACATGTAGCGTGTAGTGTTTGCGGGCACTGGGACGTGGGCACAATCACTACATTTGGTGCACAACCGACATAAGTCGATTTCATTTGTGCGGGCCGTGTGTGGCGGGCCGTGTCTGTGTGTAGGAATGGGCACGTGGCAGTGGGCATTTTTACTACACTCATAACACCATCGGCCGTGGCCGGAATACCAGAAAATACACTCTTTTTGGGATTTATCTGGGTCGCCGTAAAAACGGCGTTTGTGTGCAGGCAAGCGGGCTGTACTGCCGACTTGTTTGCTGCTGAATAAGCTGGAACAGTCGCGATTACTGGAACTGAACGAGCAAAAATCTTTGGTGGAAGTCCGGCCGCAGCGGGACTTGAACACCGTCGCTTCCGTAAACTGGCTAGGAAGACTTAGGGGCCTCGGGCTTTAACTCAATCTTCGGCCGTGGCCCACGCGGCGGGGGGCGGCGGCCGGCGGAGCGAGAGCGCGGTCTCTGATCCCTGGTCTGTCGGCGCGGTGGGGCGGCGGCAGCTGAGGGTTGCGGCTGGGAGCTGTGAGCAGACGGCTGTTTAGAGCGACCTGCTGCGGAGCTCGAGCGCTTGGGCAGGAAATGTTTCATGGCCTGCGATGTCTTTTGAACCTCGGCGAATCTGTCTGCGAAATCCTTGACAGAAGATCCGAAGAGGCCAGCGGGGGAGACGGGGGCGTCGAGAAACGCGGAGCGCTCCGAGTCCGGCATCTCCGAGAGCGTTAGCCATAAGTGTCTCTCAGCCACGGTGAGAGAAGCCATGTTCCGCCCCATGGCCTGCGCGGCGGATTTTGTGGCGCGAAGGGCGAGATCCGTCGCGCTCCTTAAATCCGTTAAATTCACAGCTTCCGGTCCTTCCTCGTCCATTTTGCGGAGAAGGTTGGCCTGGAAGATCTGTAGTATGGCCATTGAATGAAGCGCCGAGACAGCCTGCCCGGCGGCGGTATAAGCGCGACCGTGCAGTGATGAGGTGGTGCGGCAGGCTTTTGATGGCAGCGCCGTCTTAGCACGCCGTCCAGCAGAGGGCGGGCAAAGATGGCCGGCTACCGCTTCCTCGACGGGAGGGAGAGAGTGGTATCCTTTGTCCTTAGCACCGTCGACTACGGAGAATGCTGCGGACACGGGAGCACGCACTCTGGCTGAAAAGGGAGCGCTCCAAGACTTAGCTACCTCTTCGTGAAGTTCAGGAAGGAAAGGGGCTGGTCTTGAAGGCTGTGAAGCGCGGTCCCTTTGAAGAAAACAGCCGTCCAGGCGGTTGAGTGCAGGCTGCTGGGGCGTCGACCACTCAAGGCCGAGGCTCTCGACGGCCTGCTCGAGCAGACGCATAAGCTCCGCCTCGATGCTGGCTCTGTTCCCCGAGGGGCGGTGAGAAGGTGGTGCGAGGTCCGCGGAGCTCGACCAATCCTCACTGCCCGAAACGAGAGAGCAACTGTCGTCCTCCACTTGTACAGCTTCTTCATAGTCCTCAATGGCGGAAGCGGCGGCAGACGGCGGCCGCTGACCGGCGGTGAGAGACTGAGACGAAGCAGGCGGCGAAGCTAGCGGGCGCACCGGCGAGCTTTCGCGGGATGGAGGAGGTTCAGGGACCCGCTGAGCGCGGCGCTTTTTACGGCGCGGCAGCTCAGCGGGTGAAGGCGCGGGCGCAGCTTCGCGGAAAAATGCCCGGCGAGTCCGCAGAGTCACCATAGGCATGAGATCGCAGTGAGGGCAGCCGCCCTCGGCGAGCGCGATAGCTGCGTGATCCTCACCCAGGCAGGAAACACAGATGACATGGTGGTCCCCGTCGCTGAGTGGAGCTCGGCAAGAGCCGGAGGATGAACGAGGCATCTTGAAAAAGACGCTCGTGCTCTTTTAGAGGAGATAAGTGTGAGTGTCGCAGCGGCGAACACACACACAGCAATAAAAGGATATATGTACGCCGGAAAGCGTCAGCAGGAACGGCGACTGAAGGCGGCGAGTTGTCGACCGGCAGCTTCAGATGCAGAGTAATCCCGCTGGGTGCTTGTAATCAGACGGCGCGGCTACCTCTCAGGATCCAGCGATGCGTGAGCCCGCTGAAGAGATAAAAAACTGACTAAACCAGCCTCTCTGGGCCGTATTTATAGCCCTGGCCCCACCCGATTTCGGCGGGACATGACGTAATGGGCGCGAAGCGCCCTCATTGGTTCTGACGTCATGAGGAGCCTCTATCGATAGGCTGGTGCAGTTGCCGCAGAGCAGCCAATGGGCGCGCGAGCTGTCTCGCCCATGTCTGCATGCTGCTGCAATGCGTTTTACATTATTGCAAAATTAAGGATAATTTTTGGCTTCAATATCTCGAGGAAAAGAGGTTTTCCCCTAGCGTAAGATATTCTTACGCAAGTACGAGAGACCTCTCGTAAGAGAACAACAGTGTCTTTCAGCTCCCAGATAGAAAATGCGACGGGTCACTTCAGTGTCCGAACTTAAAAGACAACAGAAAGAGTGTGCAACGGCCCGAAGAGACCACACCCCCTAACACGCCCCTCACAAAGTTCATAGGCTGTGTAAAATTAAGACACACCTCTCAGATGTCATTGGATGACACAAATGACATCACTCATGGGAGTCCCCCTCCAAATCGTTAACACCTTGACACACAGACACACGCTTTAATCTATTTCAGATTATTTTCTAAATGTTTTAATACTACTTGTTTTATCTATGCTTTTTTATACAGCTTTTATGTAAACCACTTTGAACATCCATATGAAATGTGGTAAATAGTCATCGCTTCCAATATTTAATTGTCACAATATTATTCTGTATTTTAAAGTATAGCCCATAGAGTTTTTAAGGCTCTCTCAGCTATCACACCACACACACACACACGTCTGGTTTACTATCTTTGTGGGGACTCTCCATAGACTTAATGGTTTTTATACTGTACAAACTGTATATTCTATCTCCTTACACTAACCCTACCCCTAAACCTACCCATCACACACAACTTTCTGCATTTTTACATTTCCAAAAAAACTCATTCTGTATTATTTATAAGCTTGTTTACCCATGGGGACCTCAGTTTAGACAGACTGTGACACGAGTCCCCATGAGTCTGTGTGCATTCAGGTTGAAGTCCCCACCGGGATAGAAAAACATGAACACACATACACACACACACACACACAGCGCCGCAATGTCTACCAAGGTGTTATGGCCCATTTGATACCATCCTGCATATTTCATTTTTTCTCTTTTTGACGGATTTGTGTGAATTAGTTTTATTGCAGAGCTTATTTGAAGAGATGGGTCAAATTCGACATGTTTTTTCTAGTCATACAAATCAGGTATCAGATTCCCTACCACATGTAGAGATGAAGGGTTTCTTTGAAAATGAAGCGGGGAAAAAGGTGTTTTTAAAACGCGTCGTATCGCAATCTTTAAAAGGAGCCAAAACGATTTCATTCGCGTACCAAGCCGCCGAAGGAGACACAACATCGAGTCAGTGCAATGTCTACAAATCATCATCATGGACCAGAAGGAGACGAAGCCTCATCGGATCAGAATTTTGATTCGGAATTAGTGCAAATTCTGAACGACCTATGTGAGTTTTTTATCATAAATTATAAGCTACAAAATTGAAAAGATATCTCAATAAATGATTTTATTTGCAGATGACACATCATTCCCCGAAGGTGTCTCGCCAGATGATTTTTTACAAGGTACGGGATATATTTTTGTTATGTCTTTTTTAATATTTACTATTTTAATATTTGTTTTAAAGAAAAAAGTAACTCATAGGTCTATTTCAACAGAAATCACAGAGGACGCACCGACTCATAGCTCCGCCCACCCGCCGGAGCCAACTAAGTACCCATTGGTTGTTGATCCAAACCCGTCCAATCAAATTTACGAAGACGTCACTCCAAATACAACCCCTCGACCCCTGCTCTGAGTGTGGACACAGAGAGTACCGAACGTCAAACCTCACCTCCAGTCGAAGAGGAGAATTCTTTCCGTTCGACCCTGTCTTTGGCTTCGACAAACACCGGACCGATTAACATCATTGACGCTTCACACAAAGGGGTGAAACGTCTCCGGGAAATTTATGGAGAAGAATTAATCTATCCGGAGAGAGGTAAGGGAAAAAGAAAACTATTTTGTCTAATCTTTATATTTTTTATTCGTTGAATTTTTTTTTAAATAACTGAATATTGTTTTTAGAAGAAAACAGTGAATCTGTTACATCCACAACTGGAGGAAAGAAACGATTCGAGAAATATTCTCACGAGAGTCCGATTACGGATGAAAACGGTAAGATTTCTTGTTTCATTAGACTATATTTGATCTATATTAAATAATTCATATAATATATTTTTATGTTTTTGCTTTAGAAGAAATCCCCTCTTCTCCAGAAAGAGGGGAAGAGGCGTTTTTGGATTCTCAACAATCCGTACTGAACAATGAAAGCGTAAGCGAAAGTTCTACCGGAAAGACTTCACTGCCACGTCATTAATTCATAATTCCACGCTACCAATCACAGCTTGACATCAAATATAAAAGACTGATCTTACCGTCCCATTTTGTTGCCCGCAGGTGTCATAGCAAAGTTTTCCCCCATCCTCCCCACCACCACCAGAATGGCTCCCGTCCACTCGTCAGGGGGTAGGCTCCGCCCCTGCCTCTATCATCAGGCAGGACCTACAAGCTAACTTTCAGACCCGGACGGAGGACGGGGCCTACGCCAAAGAACTCTGAGATGGAGCTTGTCGAGCATCTACTTTTATTTCGTCTGTAAAATCCTTTCACAAAATAAATTCTATTTCATTCGAGAATCCTTCTGAGTCTTTTTGGTAGAACTATCAATTCTGAACAGAATTTATCAGAAAGCAGTGATGAAGATGACCGGAGGTTTAGTCCTCTGTACAACACGGCAGACCTCCACGGTTTGAGTTATGCCACTTTACGCAGTGCAAACAGAAGCTTCCAACGTGTTCTCGAAATCGCTACACTACCTCTCACTTACCACCAGACAGCGGATATAGTTTCAGGAGCGCAGAGCGGTATTACGGACCTTCTACATAGACTCATTGATACACAGAATCAGCACACGTGAAGTGCGGTGGAATTTTTCGGTGTTTGCCAAGACCGTGTGTTGGAAGAAAACAGACAATTACGCAACACGGTCTTATCACTCCAGCAAGACCTTTCGGAGGTGAGGAACGACCATTCGTTGCTTATTACTGTACTGTCTCTAATCTCTGAAAGATTAAATGTTATTCAGAGACAATCGAGGGATACATAAAATGATGATTGACTAGTTTTTAAAAAAAACATTTCACTGTTATTGTTTTAAAATCATTTGTCTGTTATTGTTTTTATCTAGGTGTGTGCGTATATGTGATTATGTTTTACTGATAGCCTACATTTTATGATGTATACCTATTAACAACATTGTGGTCTATATTTGATGGCATGCTTCTGTTTCACACAATTTTAAAAATAAAAAAAATATATAAAAATGTTTCCTAAAAGACAGCGAACCGACTCAGAGTGTGATGAAATAACTCACTCAAGATCAAGACCTAGGTCTGAGAATAACGAGAGACTCAATCTTTTAATACGTGAACAGTTAAGAGGTCTAAATAGTACTGATTTGTCTAATACGGAAAGATTGGATAATATTATAATCGACCAGCATGGCTGGATAGAGCCGACCGGGGATGATGGAGATGAGAGCGCACAGACAGGTGGTGCACTAGGGACATCTCAAACGAGGCGTACGGAGTTAAGTCGTGCGGAGATAGATTCTCTGATGACTGATGGCGGGGTTGTTCGGGGTTTCACGATAACACCACGACCGCGTTTTAATGGTGTAGAGTTACAGAGATCGTTAGATCTCAGACAAATACAGACCACCGATTTTGTAGAATATAATTCACGCCTCCATAATATTCTAAACGAGGTGGTTGACTTTTCACAACAGCTGGCGGGCCAGACAGGGTTCATAAACATAGCTCTTGCCGGAGAAAGTTTGCCGGGAATCGGTAAATGCAGTATTAACACCTGATAACAACCACGACCCCTCATTATTCATAAATCAGATTGAGCAAGTTGCTCAGAGTAATACTGATGTGGCCAGTGACTCGACCTTAACTTTACAAATCTCAATTGTGCGAGATAAAACAGGAGGCGGACGAAGAAAGATTAGTGACTTAGCTATCAGCGAGAGTATCAGTTGGAATAAAATGCATTTATTTAGCCCCATTAATATCGATAATGAAATGTGTTTGAGTTACTGTCTAGCATATTTCCTCTATCCAAAATTCACAGATCAAGAGTTACAGACACCTGCGATGGAGATCCACACCGGATGTGGTTTTATGACAGACGAGCAGATAGGTCTCCATAATTTGTCTGTTTTCGAAAATAAATTAGACATAAAAATTGTAGTTTTTTATAGGGACTGTTCTGGGAAGCTGGTGGTGTACAAAAACACAGACGAATTACACCTAAAGACAGTCCATCTATTTCTGCACGAAGGACATTTTCATTCAATAAAAAATTTAACAGGATTTATAGGAAGTTCGTACGTGTGCGAACACTGCTTCAGGGGGTATAAAGACAGAAAAACACACGAATGTCAGTTTGTTTGTAAAATATGCATGACATCCGAATGTCGCTCGTATACGAGCAGAACAAGACAGTGTGCAGAATGTCTGAGATTCTGTAAAAACAACTTCTGTTACGAATCACATAAAAAATCACAAACCCCCGGTGAAAGATCTCAGTGTGAATCTGTGAGATTTTGCTCAAAATGCCATGCCGTTTATAGAACGCCACCTGATGGTGAAAAAATAAAACCTCACAAATGCTCTCCAGAGTATTGTGTACATTGTTACGAGATTTTGACGAGCGAAGGTGATCATGAATGTTACATTCAGCCTCTAAAACCTGAACCCCAAGATAAAAAATACATTTATTATGATTTTGAAACATTCGTTCAAGATGGAAGACATGTGGCTAATTTTGTATGTGCAATGACACAGACAGGTGATACGTTTGAAGCCGGAGGGGTAGATTGTGTGGCACGTCTGATTAAACACTTCAGACGCCCAAAATATACAGGATACACATTTATTGCACATAACTCGTCAGTTATTAATTATCTTGTCGGGGAGGGCTTGACTCCAAAAGTTATTATGCAGGGGTGTAGAATTCTATACATGTATGATACTGTGTTTAAGCAACGTTTCATTGACTCATGGCAATTTATCTTGCAATTTATCCCTTTAAACTTGCAAAAATACCCGCAGCCCTTAACTTAGATGCACACGAGAAGGGGTATTTTCCCCACCTTTTCAATAAACCACAAAATGCAGAATATACCGGTCCCTATTCTGCAAAAGAGTTTTACGGTTATGAGACAATGAGTGAAGCCGAGCGTGTCAGATTTGACACATGGTATACAGATGTATTGGGTAGCATCTTTGACTTCAAAAAGGAGCTCGCTTTTTACTGCAGGAATGATGTGATTATTTTACGTGACGCATGCGTAAGATACAGGGACGAATTTATAAATTTCACAAACATCGATCCCTTCAAGTCAATCACATTACCAGGTGTGTGTATGAAAACTTTCAAAACAAATTTTCTCTCCCGCAACACGCTGGCTCTAACACACAGCCATGCCTATATTAATCAACACAAGACGTTTTCAAACGTATCTATCCAATGGCTTGAGTATGTCAAATTGAGTCAAAACGTGGAGATAGAACATGCACTAAACTATGGGGAGCGTGCGGTAGGACCATATCACCTTGATGGTTATTATGAGGCTGATGATGGGGTGAAAACAGCCTTGGAATTCCTAGGCTGCTTTTTTGACGGTCATGATTGCAGATTTAAGCCAGAAGAAATTCAACCTTTATCAAAAGTGTCTTTTGGTGATCTCAGAAGGCAGTCGGATGCAAAACTAGAAACCCTCCGAAAAGTTTATGGCTTACGCGTTATCGCTATGTGGGAATTCGAATGGGAGGGGCTGAAACAGACAGACCCTGACGTGATAGAGTTTACACAGGCATACCAGGCACCTACACGCCTATCCCCAAGGCATGCGCTCTACGGTGGAAGAACAAATGCGCATAAACTTTACCACAAAACAGCTGAAGATGAGAGAATCGACTATTATGATTTCACATCATTATACCCGTTTGTCCAGGCTACTAAAACGTACCCTATAGGTCATCCGAAAATAATTTTTAAGGATTTTGAACCGGTAGAGAATTATTTTGGCCTCATAAAGGCGGTAGTTCTTCCCCCGCGTGCTCTGTACCATCCAGTACTGCCTTACAGATGTGGGGGGAAACTAATGTTTCCTCTATGCAGAACATGTGCAGAAAATCAGATTCAGGAGACACAATGCTGCCACACAGAGGCTGAGAGATGTATTACAGGCACATGGGTGACCGTCGAGCTCCAGAAAGCTATTCAGCATGGTTATCAGATTCACGAGGTCTGGCATTTCCCAAACACGTCCGACACGTTATTCAGTGAATATGTTAAAACATTCCTCAAACTGAAACAGGAAGCCTCGGGGTATCCGTCCGATGTAGTGACAGAGATAGAAAAACAATCTTACGTAGCTGATTACCTGGATAAAGAAGGGATCCAGCTAGAATAAAATTCATAATTCTGCAAAAAGATCCATAGCTAAACTCATCTTGAACACACTTTGGGGTCGGTTTTGCCTTAGATCTCACCTTTCACACACCGAACTCCTGGCAAACCTGGAAGAGTTTACTCAGCGTTTATTCAGCCAGGCCCATGTATTACGTCACTTCTCTTTCGTATCTGAAAGTGTCGTTTTGATTCAGTGGAGTAGTGCAGCGCAAGACCCCTCTTCTACACGTGATGTAAACACGTTCGTGGGTTCTTTCATGACTGCCTACGGTCGACTCGAGCTGTATAATCTTTTGGATAAACTGGGACAACGTGTTATGTACGTAGATACAGATTCCGTGTTTTTTCTGACAAAAACCGGTGATTGGATTCCTGAGACAGGATCTTATCTCGGACAGCTGACGAGCGAGTTCGATTCTGGCCAGCATATTATCCAATTCATTTCGTCGGGTCCGAAATCGAATGCATTTAAAACAACCAATGGCCGTTCATGTCTCAAAGCTAAAGGGATCACGTTAACAACAGAGAATGCTAAAATAGTTACGCTGGAGAGTCTGACCAATCTTGTGCGAGGCTATGTCGAAAGAGGTGTCAGATTACACCTGTCAGCAAAAACTGACACCATCACCCGAAACAAGAGGAGATTCACATTACACAATAGATCAGATGTGAAGAAATTTTCCGCGATATATGACAAGAGAGTTCTTCTACCAAATTATACAACTCTGCCTTACGGATTCTAGCATTATATTTAAAAATGTGTGAAACAGATGTTTTTGACTGCAGAATGATTCACCCATTCTCGGCCGTGGTCGCCGGTCCTAGTAATAGTGGGAAGACTTTTTTTGTGAAGACTCTAATGTATAATTCAGAGAAAATGTATTCTGTAAAGTTTGACAATTTTGTCTATGTGTACACATCATGGCAGCCAATGTATGATCAAATGCTACATGCTTTTGATATTAAATTTATTGAAGGCATACCAAAGAAATTGGATGATGACTCATTATTTCCTCCTGGTAAAACATCGTTGCTTATCATGGATGACGTAATGACTCAGGCTGCGTCCAATTCTGAAGTCGAAAACGTCTTTACGCGGCTCGTGCATCATGAAAACATGAGCTGTTTGCTACTGATACAGAATCTGTTTTTCCAGGGGAAATCTACTCGTACTATAAGCCTTAATACAAATTTTTAATTATATTTAAAAAGCCTCGAGATAAGCAACAGATAGGTATTTTGGGTCGTCAAATGTTTCCAGGTAATACATTTTTTTTTATCGAAGCGTACCAAGATGCAACCGAACGGCCTTACACCTATTTGTTGATAGATTAAAACACGGTGATATGGAAAGTAACACTCTAACTCTTACATTACCGGAACATGCGACAGCTACCCCCTCCCACACCCCCGATGTTAGGAATGATGACGTCAGTGATGACCCAATCTTCTCAGAAGTTTTAAACAACGTTCCTCAGAGAAGCTTAAAAAAAGTCAAATATATTATGGATAAAATGTCCAAAGCCAAACACTTGTCTTCATGGACAGATGATGGAGAATTTGTTTATAAAGGGAGAATCATTCCCGGATCCCATATATTTGATCTGCTAAAGAGCGTAACGTCATCACAGATGATGCATGACAATCGACGCCCTGCCGGCTGGTACGAGTTTCTGGATGCATTTGCAACATTAAATATTCCTCATTCGACTGTGACCAATCATAATGTAAGACGGTTGCTTGAATCACTTAAAAGAAAAACACACGCGGATGACTCTGGTACTTCACCTACTAAGTCTTTGAAAAAACGCCACACACACACACACACGCACGCGCCTCTGATGAAAACGTATTTAACTCCCCCAGCGTAGATACAGAGCAATGGATGAATTTTTAAACAATTATATGTAATGCAGGGACGGACTGGGGCTAAAAAACAGCCCTGGACTTTCTCCCAAATAGGCCCATCATCCGGCCATTCGCCTCTAGCCGTGTGCGACAGACACTAGCCAGGATGTCCTGATACTATGCCACAATACTGCAGCCTATCAGACAAGGTATTCACAGCAAGTCACATCTCAAAACAATGATGATAATTGAGGTTGTGTTTATTAATGAAGCCTCAGCCTTCAAATAAAAACAAAAAATGTACAATGCCATAAAATACAAATAGTGAAATGTCACTGGCTACAGAACCCCCAAATTACACCAACTTGTAATTATAAAACATACTATATACCAGGGGTCTCCAACCTTTTTGTGTACCTTTTTATCCCCTACCTCAAGGGATAAAATAATCTAGAAGGGATTTTGTTTGTTATACTCAAATATTTATTAAACATATAACATGGTGGTGCTTTTTTACTTTTCACCATCATATGCGAAATAATAAAATATCTTGATATTCTGGTTCAGACTTACAAGCCTTTAAGAAAAAAAAATAAAATCAACAATTCCTGAAAAATTATGGAAATATTTATTGATTTTTTTGTTGATTTTTCTATAAACCTATTGTATGTGTTATCAAAAACAGTAGCCCAAACATTTAGTATAAATATAAATGCAAAAATAAATAAACTGCCATAACTTCTAAACAAAAACATTACTGCATTACATTTAATACATTTATACATGACTATTTTAATATAACATCATTTTTAATATGAATATATACAGGCACATTTCTGCCAAAAAAGTTTCTTTTACTACAGTTAATGTTGTGGAGTGAAAGGTTTTCTAACTGGTTTATTCTTGGAACAATGTTTCGCCTGTTTTTTGTATCAATATGTTGAGAATATCAGCACTGTTTCATCTAGCTTTTTACAAGCTTAAATCACAATGTCATCTGTGGGTTTATACGAGAGATAGAGAATTCTGTGCTGAATTGAACTGCTTCTCAGTGGATCGTGCAGCTCTGTGTAATAATGTTGGTGTGATCGAGATCAGCCCGCACAGCTGCTTTGGCCGCGATCGCTGTTTTTGGGGCCGAGCTGATAATGCTCTGCGCTGCTCAGATCAAACACGTTTTGTTCCGCTTTTTGAGCGTTTTGATGTTTCTCATACACAACGCAAATGACAGTGTATAGCCTAATCAAAGAGAGTTGGGTAATTTTGTAGAGGCAAAAGTGCAAATTGAAAAGTTTAGTTGAAAAGGTCGCAAAATGATAGCCTACCCCGTTTTTTTTAACACGGTGTATAAGTGATCGTATTAGTGCCCCTGCTGTTGGCTGTTCATATTGCTTTATTAGACTTTTTTTGTGCCGACGGCCCTCGGTTGGACGGCCGTTCTGGACTTTTCCAGAACGCACAGATTGTCAGTCCGTCCCTGATGTAATGGCATAGCTATGTGGGTTTTTTACAAAATATTATCATGTGTGTGTGAGATTTTCATTATGTGTATTTGTGTTTTAGTTTTTAATCTATGTATGTTATTGTACAACATATTGTATATAACGTCAATGTATATCGTGTTATTGTTTTGATGTCAAATAAAAGAAAGAAAACGAGATTATTCACCTGTTTACGAGTCGTTTATTCATTACATATTCTTTATTTATTCGTTACACAGGAATTAATAAGACTGGAACATTTTACCAGACTGTACACACTGGATACATTTAAATCTTTTACTATCATAGACCATGGGCTTCAATTTTTTCACAAAAAGAGACACCGTATAACATAATTTCTTAAAGGTCCCATGACATGCTACTTTTTGTAGGCTTTAATATAGACCTTAGTGGTCCCTAGTACTGTATCTGAAATCTCTTTCCAAAAATTCAGCCTCGGTGCAGAATTATAGCCACTACAAACCAGTCCCAGAATGAGCTTCCTTCAGACAGGCCGTTTCGGTGTCTGTAGCTTTAAATGATAATGAGGAGGAGAAAGGCGGCGCAAGGTGGAGGGTGGGTGTGGCCTTGACCATCTTGCGCAACGATACCATGCATGTTTGTTTATGTTGGATATATTGCAATGGCACGAAGACACGCAGTCGTTCAAGCATTTCAGTTTGACCCAGAATCTGATCCAGATGGAGAAGCTGCAACTCAGCGGCTCCAGCAGGACGTTTCCGAATGGTAAGTTTAAAATATTATGTTTGGATACGGTACTTTATTCGGATGGTTTACAGTTATTATCATGTAGCTAACGCTAACCTACTGTTGCCTTTTCATGAGAGATCTGTAACGTCTGTAATTTATCTTATTAACGTTACAATTACATCAAGCTCTGCGATCTTGAAATGCGGATATCGCGCGCGCCATATAACCAACAGGAAAACGGTTATCCAAATAACAAAGAAGTGTACAACACTCGCGTTACAGTGTGTGTATTCACACACATAAACTGCATAGCTCATGTGACAGCCACATTCTACGTGTAACAAGCTAGGTAACCATAAACAGTAAAGCAACACACTTATATATCATTAGTTGACTTACTTGTCTGAGGTGTGTAGCTGAGCCAAAGAGATTGATCCAGACTTTAGTTTCAGACGTTCAGCAAGCCCAGCTCTGTATTAACCCTTTGGTGTTCATTTGTACATCCAATTATTGAGCAATTGTTATGCTTTGCTCGCTCAAAAGCCATTATGTCTCTCGTGGACAAACTAAAATCGCGCGTGCGCGTTCCTGTTTCCTAGCTCGTTTTCTCATGGGCGAGAAATATCCTCTGGGCGGGCAAAGCAGAGAAAGGGGAGGTAACATTTCTCCTTGTAACGTCATAAAGAGGGGATTCAAGATCAGCCTGATTGAGCCTCCATTTTCTCAAAGGCAGAGAAAGATAGGAAAAGCTCGATTTATACCGATTGAAATTTCTAGAAACTTGGGGACCATATACAGGCTAGGGGAACTCATATTAATGTTAAAAAACCTCAGAAATTGAAAATTTCATGTCATGGGACCTTTAATAGATTATCGTTATGGTAAAATTTCATTATATCTTCATACTTAAAGGGATAGTTCACTTTGAAATACATTTTTGGTATGTTTTAGCTTACCTCAAGGGCATCCAAGATGTAGGTGTCTTTTTTTCCGCAGTAGTTTCAATTTTGATATTTTTAGGTCAAACCGTTCTTGTCTGTCAGTCATATAATGCAGGTCTATGGTCACTGTCTCAAACAGCATGCACAGAGAAGTCCAAATTAAAACAATTCCCCGTCGTCCAAATTAAACAATTCCCCATCGTAAGTACACATTGATGGCCTAAGACACGAAACGAGCGGTTTGTGTGAGAAAACGAACAGTATTTATATCGTTTTTACCTCTTATACACAGCCATGTCCAAGTGATCTGATCTGACGTGTACGCAGACTGGTGCATAGATACATACACTAGATGTCGCCTTGTCTACGGCAGTTCATTGGAACGAATGTCTTTAAGGCGACATCTATATTATATGACTGACAGACAAGAACGGTTTGACCTAAAAATATAAAAATGAATGAAACTACTGCGGAAAAAAAGACACCTACATCTTGGATGCCCTTGAGGTAAGCTAAAACATACCAAAAATTAATTTCAAAGTGAACTATCCCTTTAACACCTCGTGAAATATGATACAGAAAAAAGACACAATGCTGTCCACAGGTGACTGATGTGAAATCTTGGACTTGTCTGGTAGAATGATGAATTTGTGTAGAATTGTTTGTTAGAAAGTTGAGAATAGATGGAGGAAAAAAATCTGAATCCGGAGGATTCCCGAAGCTGTCAAAAAAACATCCGACCCCGTTTCGACCCATGTACACGGCTAACCAGTGGCGGCCCGGTTCGTCCGATCGATCCGTATTACAAATTAATAGAGCCGGGAGATCTATCAACGTTTCTTTGGGAAGATGATCGCTAGCGAATACTCCTAAAAAATTTACATTACACGTAATGTTGTCCATAATTCTCGTTAGCTCCACAGTGTTCATTTCAATCCCTTTAGTAGTGTTCTGCCAACACCTGTCTCCGATTTGATATTTCAAGAAGAGAATCGTACGTAGCGTAAATTTAAATGTTTACTGTGTTTTGTAGAGGCTCTCTAAAACGTGCTTCTAATCTAATATTCCCTGATCTAATCAGCGACACATGCTGCGAGCACTCTTCATCCGGAGTAAGATTATAGGCAAACAGTGTGTAGCCGTTGAGAAAATCCTCCCTATCTATGGCCAGAGACTGATTCTTCAAATGCCTCCCCGTGGCGGTAACCAGTTGATAATACTCTCTCACGGCATTTCCTAAATTAAATTGCGGCTGAAACGGCCTCGTAGGGACGTGTGCCTCGTCAGAGGTGAGATTCAAATATTCTAGATGAAAGTGTTTAAACGCGAATGGGTTTTTTTTCGTAAACGCCAGTAAAAGCATCATTATCGGTCAATGCTATAACGATGGATTTTGGTAATGTGCCTAGGAAGAGGTTTTCACGATTTGATACGCGAGATCCAGCCGGTATGCTGAAGTTCTTCATGCAGACTCTGTCGATAGGATATTTGGCCGTGGCCGACAGTAAAGCTTGAGCGTGTCCCAACTGAAGAGAAGGGGAGATAGACACTCTTTTGATAAAGAGAGAAGCGGAGATTATTTTTAGTTTATAATCGATCGCGTCCCCGCGCATAAGGCAGAATGCGTCTTTCGCTCTAGTTAAACAAATACGAATATCTACACCGTTCAAAAGTAATTTCGGCTGAAAAAATATATCGCTGTGTATCGGAGCTAATAACTCCACAACATTGCTGCCATCTGTAAATGCAGCTCTTTTTGTTAAACCTGCATTTGCACCAGCTGGGTCTGTAGCGTCCATATGACCAGCTGTATCTTTGTAAAACAGTCCTGCTGAAAAGTTATTCTCTAGGGTATCTTTTCCATAATTAATAAGCATCTCAAGAATACACCTGTACGGATACGTGTTGGAGGGCTGTGACACTAGCCGATCTCCTAGGGAGACATCCACCTGTGAGAAAATAGTCCCTCCGGGATAATTAATCAGAGACACGGGAGCGCCTTCCGGTAGGTCATTTCCGTCTGGCAGAGTTATTTTAACCCGAGTGTATAGCAATGTGTTATTCAGATCTGTGTAATCTTCACCAGTCCCCGCGATGAAAAATTAAATCGGAGAAGAATCATTAATCGCTGACACGGGAGGGATCTCCACATAAGTGTTTTTCTCAATAGCTGTTTGAGTTAAAGGCAGGGTAAAAATATCCAATTCTGATTTGATACATTCGTCTGACATTGCATGAATCAACGACATGGTTTAGAAGATAGTGTTGGTTCGTCTTTTCAAACTTGTAGATCTTTTCACACGTTTCGTGCGGCTTCTTCGTCTGCTTTTTACAACTGGCCGTTTCTTAGTGTCTAGTCTTCTTTATACCGTGACCATGCCCCCTCCTCATACGGGTCCCCGGTGGCTTTAACCCTCTACGCATGACCATAAGACCGTGACCGCTCTGTCCCTCGGTGTTATTATTATTATTAAATGACTTTGACAAGGCACTGGTGACTACATCACTTACTATATTTTTTGCCGCAGCTTTTATATGCGGCTTTGCTATACTGAAACCCCTTCTTAGAAATGGAATTGCTCCGATCCCTGATGCAAAACCGGAACCATACATAACTCCGGTTCCGGCATACCCCGGCATTGCATGTCCTGTTTGAGCCTGGTAATATGATATGTAACGCTGGGGGTCTTCTTGGTACGGATTGAGATAAGCCATTTTTAAAACAAATGTTTTCTCACTGGTCTAAAGTGCAGCTTCATCACAACTTTTCCGTAGGTGAATCGTACGTCTTTATTCTGATCGTCTCTAATTTCAATTCCAATATCTGATATGGTGTTTTTATTAAGACGGACGTAATGAGACTTCTTGTACCTGACACTCACTGCTTTGTTACTGGTCGGTTGAATGTGCAGAGTCTCTAATGAGGGAACATATGCGTCACCTACTGCTTGATATTATATTATATCTATGTACACAAATAGAGTGTAAAATCCTCCAGTAATATCAGCCTGATGTGGTGCGTATGTGCGCACGTCTTTGTGTTCATCCGAACTGTTTACATTTTCTATAGGTTTTTAACACCGGTTTTTAATCCTAGAATAACGGCTAGTTTTCCATAAAACGTTAGCGATGCTCTCTGATTTGTTTTCAGAAATATCTTATTCTTTATATTATCGTAGCCGAGCTGCACCCGGGATGGAAGAGTTGCGTTTATTTCTTTGAGTAATACTGAAATATCCTCAAAATAGCCGTATTTTATATTATTATGATTTGTAGATATTTTTAGGGCTTTCCGGAAAGTTTGAATATTAAGATCCCCCCCAGAGTTTGGTACATTCATCGTCATTCAAACATTGTTCACATTCAATAATAAAACCAGCGTCTTCCTCGTTGAAAGTATGCCAAGTTTTTGGATAGTGAAACTCGACCAGAGCCACTTCCCATATTCCTTTTAAATGTATTGCCTTTGCCAATCTAGTTCTGTAATTAGATATGGTATTCTCTGGGTAAACATGACCGGATGCATTGCACGGGAGTGTGACATAGAATCCGTCCTCCTCAGACATCTCAGATGTTTTTGATTGAATGAGAACGTGAGCGACTCTCCCTAGGGTTTTAAAGGAGTGTGTAGATCAATCACCTGCTTTTCATGAATCCAACTATTGAATTTTGATTTCACCAGAACGTACATGGCTTTTCCGCGTCGCTTTTTATTGAGAATTTTTTCGACTTTAAACGATTTATCATCGCTCACAATAATTTTTTGGAGTTCTTTTTCGTAAAAAAACCCCTGTATTATCTCTCCATCATAGTCCTGTATCCTGTATACGACTGGATTTCGGGGTATACACGCACTTATAGTAAAGTATTCTTCGGTATAATTCTGTTCATACCCTTTGGCAAATATATTCCGGACTTTAGATATTCTGACTACGTCACCCACTGAGAATTTAAAGACAGGGATCTCTTTACGCATTTTCCCGTATAAATTGTCGAACACCACCGTCTCATTTTCTTTATTTACGTCCAACGGTCGCATTTTTATGGACTTGTGATAACTGGAGTTATACCCCTCTGTCAAATCGTGCAAAATATCACAGTAGCGTCTGGAATTTATCGATGTAAGATACCTCCACATTCGTCCTTTAAAGTTTTATTAAACCTTTCGACTACACTCGCTTTTAATTCAGAAGTTGTTTATAAACATGTTAATGGCAAAGGTGTAAATTCACTCTATATAGCACAAACAGGGCTACCATAATATGTGAAAAACATGCATTTATATGTTTGAATTTTTAAGAGAATAATGTTTAGGCGTGGTTATTTGAAAAAAATAAAAATGAAAGTTGCTGAAATAAGACCACAAAACACATACTAAATATGTGTCCACAAGACTCTTGACTAATGTATGTTGTCGCTTCGAGTTCTGTCTTCAAAATGATGTGAAAAACATCCTGCCTAATTGTTCTCATAAAACAATACATTGATTTTAACTTTGTAAAACAGTTTTTTTGTCAGAAGAGGTTTATGCGTGGGAGGGGTAATGGCCCATCAATATTAATGAGATTCAGACCAGGGGTGTGACAGACACTCCCCCAATGTCTAATGGCCCATCAAGTGAGGCAGCCTGGACAAAGTAGAGGAGTTTTTCTCTGTTTTATTGTAATTCCTCTTATGTGGAGGAACTAAATGTTCTAAATTTGCAGGTATCTCACAGTAAATGCTTATGCCCAGTTGATGCGGGCTCTAAGCAAAATAAAGCAAAATAATGCAAAATGAGCTAAATAAACTAAAATAAAGGCAGATAGAATATAGTTACATGTCTTGGTGCCATTTTTGAAAACAGTTCCTGTTCAACTGAAGACACAAGTGAACATTACATGCCTGGCATTTTACAATATGTAGCCTACGTTTATATAAAATAGCTTGTCAACTAATGCAAGTAAATTTAAAAAGACTTACTCATCCGAAATATTATCCACGGCAAAACGTTCGTCGTCAGAGTCCCGCTCTTCTTCTGAGGAAAATGTGAACGCTTCGTGCCATCTTCCAACGGCGCAGGAAAGAGAATGAATGAAACTTGCTGGTTTTAAAGCATTTCAGGGGGTGTTTACCTATTTTGCATAAATCACCTCAGCACATTATCTTATGAATAGCGCGCTCTGCGAGTGGGTGTGAACTCATTTCAGGGGGCGTTTACCTATTTTGCATAGATCACCTCAGCACATTATCTTATGAATAGCGCGCTCTGCGAGTGGGCGTGAACTCATTACAGATAATTAGATGAGACGGGAGAATCTGTACTTCTCTTTAGTTTCATACAGATTACATTGCAGGAGAATATTTGTTTTGAATGTGAATTGTTTTATTTAAAAGTAGAAATTTAAAGCTGTGTGATAAGTATTAGCTGAGTTTCAGTTCATTTTCCAGACTTGTTTCAGAAAGATTTTTGCGGAGACAGAGTGAGCTGAAAGCGCACCCTATTTATTTTATTTATTTAAAAATAAAAACAAGGTTTTGATGTTAATGTGAGTGTACACAAAAAAAAGAAGACCCTCTATAGTTTATAATCATGTATTTATTTTATTTATATGACCATAAATGACGTTTGCCGACCTCAGAGGGTTAAAGTGGATGAAGCGACCTCAGAAGCCTCTGACTTCATAGGAGGAGTTGGCGGGCGAGTTGCGTCATGTGAGGATAGCGTAGCGCAACGGTCGCAATGTTGTCTGTACACACCAGTACATGCTTGCTGAGCAGCGGCATTTTGCGGCGTCTTATAGCGCTTTTAACAATGTAGATTGTTCCAAAGCGGCTTTACATTGATAATTGGAAATTAAAGTAACAGAGATTGTTTTGGCTTAATAGCATCTCTAGAATACAGTTATTGTCCAGCTAAAGTTAGTTTGATTGATTCACTTCCGTCGCAACGATCAATAGTTATTAACTTATAGTTATTAACAATAGTTACTAACTAACAACATTGCGACCATTGCGCCACGCTTCCCTCACATGTCGCAACTCGACCGCCACCTCCTCCTATGGAGTAAGAAGCTTCTGAGGTCGCTTCATCCACTTTAAGCCTCGTCGGTGGCACGATTTAGCAGACGGGAACTTAAAGTGGATGAAGCGACCTCAGAAGCCTCTGACTTCATAGGAGGAGTTGGCGGTCGAGTTGCGTCATGTGAGGGAAGCGTAGCGCAACGGTCGCAATGTTGTCTGTACAGACCAGTAAAATGGCGGCCAAGATGGCGGCGGCGTGAGTGTCTGGTGCAGACTGGTCTGCTAATTATGGAATTATTTGTCTTCAACTAACTTTGCGATAAGTATTATATTGAATTTGAAAGCCTACAATAAAAGTCAGAGTGAAACGGCTTCTGAAATTAGAAAAAAAATGTAGGGTGGGGCTTGATTTCGTCCTTCGGGAATTGATTGGATCGTTGGAGGTTGGGCGTTGCAAACAAAATGGAGGCAGATTTGAATGCCAGTTTACATTCAGTTGTGGAGGATTTCTCTCCACCGGACTCCCCACCGTTACCCTCCCATGAAGGATTTTTTATTGAGGAGCCCGGCGACGAGAACGAGGACGAGCAGCTAAATTTGCAGGCAGGAATCAGCCCATATTTATATGAGCCTCCCGCGAACCAAGATGAGTCAAGTCAAGTTATCAGTCAAGTTCACCATCGAGAGCATCTCGACGTGTCTTGAGGGTGAACTTGACTGATAACTTGACTTGACTCAAAACGAGACAGACACCGATAGCCGCACCCTCATCGGCTCTGGCCGCACCCTTTCGCCATGGCACGTGACCGAAAGAGAAAAGAGGTCGTTTCGAGGGGGGAGGGAAGGGTAATGTATTTGATTAAAGATTATAAGGGTAAATGAATTTTTAAAAAATAATGAAGTGCACAGATAAATCATTTATAATAAACACTACAATATTACATCTAAAAAGAAGATTTGTCAAATTTGATTTCATGCCGACTTTAAGCAAGCTCTTCCTGAAGCAGTCAGCTTTGATCTGTACTAGAGATATAATGGAGCAGACCGCGTCAAACAAATTCCTTTTGGACGCACTACAACAATTAAAAACTGAAATGGTCTCCCATTTTGATGTAAAGATGGACAATCTACAGATGAACTTAGAGACAATAAAGCTTTCTTTATCAAACCTGGGAGAACATATATCGGAGCTTGAACAAAGAGTCAGTGGCAATGAGGATAATATATCTGATCTTGGAAAGCGTATTAAAACACTTGAGAGTGAAAACGTTTACCTGCGGGACAAGGTGGATGATGCCGAGAACCGTAACAGGATTTACAACCTGCGCTTTGTTCACGTTCCCGAGGAGTCGGAGGGCAAGGACACGTGTGGATTTGTTTCCAGTCTGATTCAGCAGCTTTTCGGGAGAGAAGGTTTTACTACTCCCCCAGTTATTGAGAGGGCTCACCGTTCTCCAATGCATCGAACCAAGGACAGTGGTAAGCCGAGGGTGATTGTGGTGAAGTGTCTTAGTCTCCTTGATAGGCACAAAATCCTCCGACTTGCCCGGGAGAAAAAACAACTTGAGTACAACGGTGATCGTATCCATATTTTTCCTGACTTTAGTGCTGCTTTACTTAGTAAGCGACGTCAATTCGATGACATTAAGAAACAACTCCAACAACGTAAACTGGAATACACAATGATTTACCCGGCCACTCTCAGGATTATCTCTAATGGGAAACCTCTTTTGTTCAAAACCCCAGTAGAAGCGAACTGTTTTATACAGAGCGCTGTAAAACGTTAACTGTCTTACTTGACTTTACTTCATTCGATGGAACTTGCTGCAAATGGTGCAGACTTTTTCTGAATGCTTTGACTTGAACTGAATTTATTTGAATTGATTATATGATAAACGATATCACGTTATTATTATTAGTATTACTTTTTAAAAAAAAATTTTTTTATTATTATTATGATATATATATATATATATATATTTTTTTTTTTATATATATATATAAGACCTTGTTGATAAAAAGTTGAAGCATATGCTCTTTAGTTGTATGATGTGACTTGTTTAATTTTATAATGCTACTAGAAGTGGCTTTCTTTTGTTTTGTTTATATTGGGAGTTGAATAAGTAAATGATGTAAATACAATATTCAGCATATATTAGCAGTCTGTTTTTCTTTCTCTTTTTTTTATTTTTTATTTTATTTCAATGTTCTGGACCAGGCAGTCTGTGTATATGTGTATATGTGTGTTGCTCTTTCATCCAATCATATGTCCCTCTCTCTTATTTATTTCTGAATGACTATGGTTAAAGGCTTATTAGTTATTCATTTAAATATTAGGAGTCTACCTCATAAAATTGATCTTCTCAGAGCATGGCTCTCATATAACAAACCTGCTGTTATTACTCTTTCGGAAACTTGGTTAAATAGTAATGTACGTGATGATGAAATAAGTCTTGATGGCTATAATGTATATAGAGCAGACAGAGGCAGTCGTGGTGGAGGAGTTGCTACTTATGTTTCCACAAACCTATCTTCTGAACTTATTATTGCAAGTGAAAGCCCCGTACACTTTGAATGCCTTTGTTAGAATATGTTTTCATCAAAACAAACGATTGATTATAGGAAATACAGGTCCTTCTCAATAAATTAGCATATTGTGATAAAGTTCATTATTTTCCATAATGTAATGATAAAAATTAAACTTTCATATATTTTAGATTCATTGCACACCAACTGAAATATTTCAGGTCTTTTATTGTTTTAATACTGATGATTTTGGCATACAGCTCATGAAAACCCAAAATTCCTGTCTCAATAAATTAGCATATCATGAAAAGGTTCTCTAAACGAGCTATTAACCTAATCATCTGAATTCACTAATTAACTCTAAACACCTGCAAAAGATTCCTGAGGCTTTTAAAAACTCCCAGCCTGGTTCATTACTCAAAACCGCAATCATGGGTAAGACTGCTGACCAGAAGGCCATCATTGACACCCTCAAGCAAGAGGGTAAGACACAGAAAGAAATTTCTGAACGAATAGGCTGTTCCCAGAGTGCTGTATCAAGGCACCTCAGTGGGAAGTCTGTGGGAAGGAAAAAGTGTGGCAAAAAACGCTGCACAACGAGAAGAGGTGACCTGACCCTGAGGAAGATTGTGGAGAAGGACCGATTCCAGACCTTGGGGGACCTGCGGAAGCAGTGGACTGAGTCTGGAGTAGAAACATCCAGAGCCACCGTGCACAGGCGTGTGCAGGAAATGGGCTACAGGTGCCGCATTCCCAAGGTCAAGCCACTTTTGAACCAGAAACAGCGGCAGAAGCGCCTGACCTGGGCTACAGAGAAGCAGCACTGGACTGTTGCTCAGTGGTTGCTCAAATTTTGCATGTCATTCGGAAATCAAGGTGCCAGAGTCTGGAGGAAGACTGGGGAGAAGGAAATGCCAAAATGCCTGAAGTCCAGTGTCAAGTACCCACAGTCAGTGATGGTCTGGGGTGCCATGTCAGCTGCTGGTGTTGGTCCACTGTGTTTTATCAAGGGCAGGGTCAATGCAGCTAGCTATCAGGAGATTTTGGAGCACTCCATGCTTCCATCTGCTGAAAAGCTTTATGGAGATGAAGATTTCATTCTTCAGCATGACCTGGCACCTGCTCACAGTGCCAAAACCACTGGTAAATGGTTTACTGACCATGGTATTACTGTGCTCAATTGGCCTGCCAACTCTTCTGACCTGAACCCCATAGAGAATCTGTGGGATATTGTGAAGAGAAAGTTGAGAGACGCAAGACCCAACACTCTGGATGAGCTTAAGGCCGCTATCGAAGCATCCTGGGCCTCCATAACACCTCAGCAGTGCCACAGGCTGATTGCCTCCATGCCACGCCGCATTGAAGCAGTCATTTCTGCAAAAAGGATTCCCGACCAAGTATTGAGTGCATAACTGAACATAATTATTTGAAGGTTGACTTTTTTTGTATTAAAAACACTTTTCTTTTATTGGTCGGATGAAATATGCTAATTTATTGAGACAGGAATTTTGGGTTTTCATGAGCTGTATGCCAAAATCATCAGTATTAAAACAATAAAAGACCTGAAATATTTCAGTTGGTGTGCAATGAATCTAAAATATATGAAAGTTTAATTTTTATCATTACATTAGGGAAAATAATGAACTTTATCACAATATGCTAATTTATTGAGAAGGACCTGTATATATAGACCTCCGAATTCGTAATCCGAATCAACCAATAATATCCTTAGTACTATTAATTCTTTAAATTGTTTTGACGAAATTATAGTACTGGGAGATTTTAATCGAAACTGGCTTGATAGGTCCTCTTTGAAAGAGAGGAATCAATTTGAAAGCCTAAAATCTTGTTCAATTAATACGGGAACCCACCAGAGTGGAGGGGAACTCCAGGTCTCTCTTAGACTGGATTTTGGTCACGCACCCTGATAGAATTGCTGATTCATGTGTTTTATCTGATTGTTTTAGTGACCATTCAGTTATTTTTTGTATCTGGAAAATAAGGTTACCTCGTCTATCACCTAAAATAATTAAGGTAAGACAATTTAAAAATATGAATAATGATGCATTCACTCAAGATTTGTTATGTATTAATTGGAATAGGATGGAATTAATTCCTTATGTTGATAATGCCTGGAATTTCTTTTATACTGAGGTATTAAAAATTATAGATAAACATGCTCCATGGGCATCAATTAAAGTGAAGGGTAGACATCTTCCATGGATTGCCGGTGACTTAATATATCTCTTTAAGCAAAGGGACAAGGCTTGGGAAAGATACCACTTAACAAAAGATTTGGCAGATTGGGCTGAATATAAGCGATTAAGAAATGTTTGTACTGTTAGAACAAGAAATGCCAAATCTGACTATTATAAAAACTCATTATCAAATGATTTAAAAAATCCGAAACATTTTGGGAAAAAACTCAATTGCCTGTTGAATAAATCTAATAAAAGCTCCTTTGTAAAAATAAGAATAAATAATAATATCATTAGCGATCCAACCTCTGTAGCTGACGCTTTTAATCAACACTTTTCTTCTGTTTGTAATCTACGCCCACCTGATTTTTGTTACTCCAACTTTGTAAACAGTAATGTTGCAAACAGTTCTTTTTCATTTACCACAATTCTTCCTACTGAGGTACAGCAGGCAATCTCCAAAATTAAATCTGGAGGTGGAGTTGGTTTAGATGGTCTAGAAATAAAGTTTATTAAAATTGCCTCTCATGTTCTAGCATACCCATTATGTGATTTATTTAATTTATCTATATCTACTTGTAAAGTCCCAGTTATGTGGAAGTGTGCTAGAGTAACACCTTTATATAAAAGTGGTGATCCTTTAGATCCTAACAATTACAGACCAATCTCAATTATTAGTAATGTAGTAAAAGTATTCGAAAAAAAATTTTTCAAGAGACTGTTCAAATATATCAATGAGTTTTCAATTTTTTCTCCACATCAATCAGGATTTAGACCCAATTTTCCCAATTTAAGACTTGTAACTCAGCTATTATTTCCCATTATTGATTACGCTGATTTTGTCTATATGAGTACAACAGAATCATGCCTGAAACCCTTAAACATTGTTTATAATAGTCTCTGTCGATTTGTGTTGAGATGTCCGTTCCTAACCCATCATTGTTATATGTACCAACAATTGAATCTCTTATCACCTAAGGCCAGACGACAGTTACATTGGTTTCAGTTTGTTTATAAATGTATCTTTTTTAATTATCCTCTTTATTTGAAGCAGTATTTAGTCCCATATAGATCAATTTATGGATTGAGACACCTTGATCATCAATTTTTTTCTGTCCCAAATATTTCAAAAGAAATTGGAAGACGTGCCTTCAAATTCAAAGCACCCTCTGATTGGAACAGCTTACCTTGTTCCTTAAGGTCCATCTCTTCCTTTTCACTCTTTAAGTTAGCCCTGTTAACTTATTTACAATCCTGTGAACAATGCAAATGTTTCCCTATATGACTTGTGTATGTATGTTTTTATTTTATTTTTTTTTATTTTTTTTTAAATAAGGTTTTCTCCTGTAATATTTTGAAATTATTTCATACTGTTTATATGAATATGTTCTGGATAGAGGAGGGACTGGTTGGTTGATTGTGTCGAAGAGCTTTATGTGTGAATATGTAATTGTCTGTAATTGTTTGATGTTATCTTGAGGACCCCCTCGAAAATGAGATGTTTCATCTCAAGGGGTTATTCTTAATAAAATGAAATGAAATGAAATGAGATCACAGTACATGCTTGCTGAGCAGCGGCATTTTGCGGCGTCTCAAAGCAAGGTGTAATGCTAGCAACTCGAGGCAGTTGATGCCAATGCAGTCGGAGGCCCGCCCAGACCCCAGTTACTGCATGCCTGTTGTACGTGGCCCCTCAGCCGGTGTTGGTGGACACTTGTTCTAGGGGCGGCTGGCCCGGAGAAACAAAAGGTCTGATCATGGGCTGAGGGTTCGGCGGCGGGCCAGGATGATTGTCACACGGAGCGTGCCGCTCGGCCACGGCCACCTCAGGGCTCGGCCATGAAGCCAGTGCTGAAGCGGTCTTCATGTGGAGGAAGCCGTTCTATTGCGGCTGCGGCTGCCATACGCCCCAGGAGCCTCTGAAAGGTTTCAAGTCAAGTCAAGTATATTTGTATAGCGCTTTTCACAATACAGATTGTATCAAAGCAGCTTCACAGTATTAAATGAAAATAGTACAACAAGGTTTGTTTCAAGTGGAATTTATTGATTGATAAAATTAAATTAAATATCCCCAAAATATCCCCAACTGAGCAAGCCAAAGCCAACAGTGGCAAGGAACCGAAAAACTCCATCAAGTGACCTAATGGTGTCCTAAAACCCCATCAGGTGACCTAATGGAGAAAAAAAAAAACTCAGTCGGGGGCCAGTTCTCCTCTGGCATTTATGAGCTAGAGGCCGGATTGTACTGTTTGAACTGTAAGATTAAAAAATATTATATGAATGCCTGGCTGAAGAGATGCGACTTTAATCTAGTTTTAAACTGGGAGAGCGAGTCTGAGCAACGAACAGTATCAGGAAGACTATTCCAGAGTTTTGGAGCCAAATGTGAAAATGCTCTCCCTCCTTTGGTGGTTCTGGATATCCTAGGTATGACCAAAAGCCTTGAATTTAGTGATCTTAAAGAGCGCGATGGATTATAGGGCGATAGAAGATCCGTTAAATAGACTGGAGCTAAGCCGTTTAGGGCTTTATAAGTCAGTAGCAATACCTTGTAATTAATACGGAACTTTATAGGTAACCAATGCAGTGATGATAAAATCGGTGTTATATGATCATATTTTCTTGATCTCGTAAGAACTCTAGCGGCGGCATTTTGGACTAACTGTAGCTTGTTTATTGAGGATGCAGGACAACCAGCTAATAAAGCATTACAGTAATCTAGTCTCGAGGTCATGAATGCATGAACTAACTTTTCTGCATCAGAAACTGATAGCATATTACGTAGCTTAGCAATGTTTCTAAGGTGGAAAAAGGCTGTTTTTGTAACATATGAAATATGATTTTCAAAAGACAGGTTGCAATCGAGTATAACACCCAGGTCTTTTACTGTAGAGGATAAAGTAACAGGACATCCTGAGATGTTAAAGTTGTATTGTGCGAGGTTTTGTGGGCGGTTTTTTGAATCCAGACTGAAACTTTTCATAGATATCATTTTGTTGCAAGAAAGAGCCAAGTTGAGCGGACACCACTTTTTCTAATATTTTAAACATAAATGGAATATTTGAAATGGGTCTATAATTTGCTTTATTTGTTAGTCTAGCCACGGTGTTAAATAAAAACCTTGGATTATTTTGGTTGTTTTCTATTAGTTTGGGGAGGTGCTCAGCCCTGGATGCTTTTAGGGCCTTTTTATAACGTGGCATACTGTCTTTCCACGCGATTCTAAAGACCTCTAAATTAGTTTGTTTCCATTTACGCTCTAAAATATGGGTTTCTCTCTTTAAAACATGCGTAGATTGTTGTACCATGGTGCTTTAATTTTCTCTCTGACCTTTTTTAATTTAATAGGTGCAACCACATCCAATGTTCTAGAGAGAATGGTGCTCATAGTGCTAGTTAGTTCTTCTAGTTCATCTGTTTGTTTGGGTTCAGGCAGCAGCTGAGACAGATTAGATAAGCAATTTGAGAAATTATTTATGGTGGATGGAAGGATTGTTCTGCCTGGTTGATAACGCGGCGCCGCATGACATATTACAGCAGTACGTAATATGCAAGTTACCATGTAGTGATCAGTGACATCATCACTTTGTGGAATGATATCTATATCGGTTGGATCGGTTCCATGTGATATAATTAAATCGAGTGTACGATTAAGACGATGAGTTGGTCCGGTGACGTTTTGCTTGACCCCAAATGAATTTAATAAATCTGTAAACGCAGCCCCTAACGCATCATTTGGATTATCTACGTGTATGTTAAAATCTCCAACAATTAGTGCTTTATAGACATTGACTAATAGGTCTGAGAGAAAATCTGAAAACTCTTTTAGGAAATCAGCGTAAGGCCCTGGCGGTCTATATACGGTAGCCAAGGCTAGAGATAATAGGGTTGTTTTTCTAACATCTAAGAGCGTAACATTTAGTACAAGTACTTCAAACGAAATAAACTTATAACCCGTTTTCTGAGTAACATTGAGAATATCTCTATAGATTGTTGCAACACCGCCGCCACGGCCAATCAGACAGTCAAGTATATTTGTATAGCGCTTTTCACAATACAGATTGTATCAAAGCAGCTTCACAGTATTAAATTAAAATAATAAAATAAAGTTTGTTTCAAGAGGAATTTATTGATTGATCAAATTAAATTAAATATCCCCCAAATATCCCCAACTGAGCAAGCCAAAGGCAACAGTGGCAAGGAACCGAAAAACTCCATCAAGTGACCTAATGGTGCCCTAAAACTCCATCAGGTGACCTAATGGAGAAAAAAAACCTTGGGAGAACCCAGGCTCAGTCGGGGGCCAGTTCTCCTCTGGCATTTATGAGCTAGAGGCCGGATTGTAGTTTGAACTGTAGGATTATATGAATGCCTGGCTGAAGACATGCGACTTTAATCTAGTTTTAAACTGGGAGAGCGAGTCTGAGCAACGAACAGTATCAGGAAGACTATTCCAGAGTTTTGGAGCCAAATGTGAAAATGCTCTCCCTCCTTTGGTGGTTCTGGATATCCTAGGTATGACCAAAAGCCTTGATTTTATTGATCTTAAAGAGCGCGATGGATTATAGGGTGATAGAAGATCCGTTAAATAGATTTAGACCGAAATAATCATTTGGTTTAAGCCAGGTTTCAGTAAGGCAAAGTACATTGAAGCTATTATTTGTGACTATTTCATTTACAATAACTGCCTTAGGTGTGAGTGATCTAATGTTTAGAAGACCTAGCTTTAGAAATTGTTTTTGTTTACTAATAGCAAAATTATCTGTTTTAATAACAATTAGATTTTTCCTAGATCCTACAGTAGATTTATTATTTAATCTCACTAAACGAGGAATAGACACGGTTTCTATGCAATGTTCTACACTAGTATTTATATCAGTTAAATTGGTGCAGCAGAGACTATGATTTGGACTTTTGGTTCCTAGTCAAAGGGTATTTAAAATTTTGTAGATGTTATCCGACAGAAGATCTGCTCCGAATCTGCTTGGGTGTAAGCCATCAGCACGGAAAAGCCTAGGACGCTCCCAAAACAGATTCCAATTATTTACAAAGAGCAGTTTCTGCTCATTGCACCATGACATTAACCATTCATTTAGCGCAAATAATCTGCTGAACTTTTCATGCCCTAGTCGGTACGTGGGAAGCGGTCCTGACTCAATGATCGTTGTTTCAGGCGATGTGCTGCGTACCATATCGATCAGATTCCTGAAGTCTTTCTTCAGAACCTCCGTCTGCCGCAGCCTGATGTCGTTCACTCCCGAGTGCAGGACCACAGTTCCGACGCGCTCGTCACCGTTCAGGTGACGAGCCAGGAAAGCAGCGCGCGCTCGTCACCGTACCAGGAAAGCAGTGACTGTGCACCTTACTTGTACCTAACGTAGCGTGTACGTGCCGAACGATGGAATCGCCGATGATCACAGCATCGTGTTCTGTTTCGCGAAGAGGGGAGAAGCGGTTTTTTTGTGGATAACTCGAAAACCGGGAGGGTCGGAGAGAGTCCTGGTCTAGACCTGATTCGCGTCTTCCGCTGCGGAACCACCCAGGCTTCGTGGTGGCGTGTTGGAGCCGGAGTGAACGAGACCATGGCTGATCGCGACCGAGTCAGCGGGTTAGTAACGTTAAACACTGATTTGTGTGCATCGGCGCGTGATGTTTCAAGAGCTAAACACCGGTCTCTCAGCTCGGCCTGTCTCAATAAAAGGTCGTGGATCTGTTTCTCAACAGCTTCCAGCTCAGACTGCAGTGCGTGCAGCTCAAATGTGTCCTCACCTGCACCAAAAGGTAGACTACTTACATCTGATATATTCGCCATTTTAACAGATGGACAGTGAGTTAGCAACGAAGCTACCAGTGATGCTATCAATATTAATACTAATTTATGACTGAAGTCTTGGATATAATCCGTCTTTTTAGTGGTAAGGGTGAAGAGTAGACGCACGATAGGCGAAAACATTTTTTGTTTGTAAGTGACTGTGGAGAAGACGCGTTCAGCCGTGATCCACTGGAGTGACCTATAAGAATATCCGGAGTTGGATCACTAAAAGGCTTGAGACATTTACATTTTTACATTTATGCATTTGGCAGACGCTTTTATCCAAAGCGACTTACATTGCGTTATCCTATACATTTATACATACAGGTCCTTCTCAATAAATTAGCATATTGTGATAAAGTTCATTATTTTCCCTAATGTAATGATAAAAATTAAACTTTCATATATTTTAGATTCATTGCACACCAACTGAAATATTTCAGGTCTTTTATTGTTTTAATACTGATGATTTTGGCATACAGCTCATGAAAACCCAAAATTCCTGTCTCAATAAATTAGCATATTTCATCCGACCAATAAAAGAAAAGTGTTTTTAATACAAAAAAAGTCAACCTTCAAATAATTATGTTCAGTTATGCACTCAATACTTGGTCGGGAATCCTTTTTGCAGAAATGACTGCTTCAATGCGGCGTGGCATGGAGGCAATCAGCCTGTGGCACTGCTGAGGTGTTATGGAGGCCCAGGATGCTTCGATAGCGGCCTTAAGCTCATCCAGAGTGTTGGGTCTTGCGTCTCTCAACTTTCTCTTCACAATATCCCACAGATTTTCTATGGGGTTCAGGTCAGAAGAGTTGGCAGGCCAATTGAGCACAGTAATACCATGGTCAGTAAACCATTTACCAGTGGTTTTGGCACTGTGAGCAGGTGCCAGGTCATGCTGAAGAATGAAATCTTCATCTCCATAAAGCTTTTCAGCAGATGGAAGCATGGAGTGCTCCAAAATCTCCTGATAGCTAGCTGCATTGACCCTGCCCTTGATAAAACACAGTGGACCAACACCAGCAGCTGACATGGCACCCCAGACCATCACTGACTGTGGGTACTTGACACTGGACTTCAGGCATTTTGGCATTTCCTTCTCCCCAGTCTTCCTCCAGACTCTGGCACCTTGATTTCCGAATGACATGCAAAATTTGAGCAACCACTGAGCAACAGTCCAGTGCTGCTTCTCTGTAGCCCAGGTCAGGCGCTTCTGCCGCTGTTTCTGGTTCAAAAGTGGCTTGACCTTGGGAATGCGGCACCTGTAGCCCATTTCCTGCACACGCCTGTGCACGGTGGCTCTGGATGTTTCTACTCCAGACTCAGTCCACTGCTTCCGCAGGTCCCCCAAGGTCTGGAATCGGTCCTTCTCCACAATCTTCCTCAGGGTCAGGTCACCTCTTCTCGTTGGGCAGCGTTTTTTGCCACACTTTTTCCTTCCCACAGACTTCCCACTGAGGTGCCTTGATACAGCACTCTGGGAACAGCCTATTCGTTCAGAAATTTCTTTCTGTGTCTTACCCTCTTGCTTGAGGGTGTCAATGATGGCATTCTGGTCAGCAGTCTTACCCATGATTGCGGTTTTGAGATATGAACCAGGCTGGGAGTTTTTAAAAGCCTCAGGAATCTTTTGCAGGTGTTTAGAGGTAATTAGTTGTTTCAGATGATTAGGTTAATAGCTAGTTTAGTGAACCTTTTCATGATATGCTAATTTTTTGAGACAGGAATTTTGGGTTTTCATGAGCTGTATGCCAAAATCATCAGTATTAAAACAATAAAAGACCTGAAATATTTCAGTTGGTGTGCAATGAATCTAAAATATATGAAAGTTTAATTTTTATCATTACATTATGGAAAATAATGAACTTTATCACAATATGCTAATTTATTGAGAAGGACCTGTAGGTATGTGCAATCCCCTGGGATCGAACCCACAACCTTGCGTTGTTAATGCAATTCTCTTACCACTGATCTACAGGAGAGACGCGTCTGCTCAACAGTCCGCGTTGTAACTATGAGGTTTGATCAGTAGTGCTTCTCAGTGAGGAAAAGTAGAAAATGTTCGTTGTAAGTGAGTTTAAAGAGAAAAATCAAGAATTATAAATCAAATCGATAGAGCTCCAAAAACAACAACGTGTTCAGACGTGACGCATGCACAAAGCCTGAGTGGGACAAAGCACTAAATTTCAGTGGGACCCTTTCTCACTTCTTAACGACATTGACCAAAACATGCTCTTCTCAGGAGACGTGTTGGACCGTATCCATCTCCATACCGGAAAAAGAGATCCCCAAACAAAAAGAGGAGTGCTGTTGACAGCAGTTGAGAGCTCAGAAGGCTTGCGACCCGCTGCACTCAAGCTGTAGAACCACCAGCACCAGGAGAGACTTCCAGAAGAAGCACCGACACACTGACTCGTTGAATGAATCAACACTATTCAGAGACACCGTCATGAAGACCGATCGGCTCCGAAGAGAAAGACAAGTGGTGCGTGCATCCACTTCCGTATTTATACACGCGCTGCAGGGCGAGCGTGGATGCAAAGCTCGCACGGCAATGATGACAGGCGCTCGCACGCCAATGATGACAGGCCCTAAGCGTGACCCCGATCAGTCGACTACGTCTCCATTCCCACCTTCAGGGAACGAGGGTTACATATGTAACCAAGACGTTTTGAGGGTTTGGATGGACTGTGTGACAGTCTTCAATTCTCTCCTGAAGATGTTCTTCACTTTTGCCAGTTTTTCTGCAAACAACAAATATTGATTAGAAACATCTGTTTTATTAGCACAGATTACAGCTCAATGATTCACTAGTTCGTGTTCCAAGAACACTAGAGAAATGGGCTAGTTGCATATGGCCGCCATGTTGGATTTCCGATCTAGCGAGTTTGTGCAGACGCCAGTGCAGAGAGCCGGAGAAACCAGAGAATGATCTTTAATAGTTGTTTAAAGAAAATCAATTAAAATAATACTAAGATCTATATTACTACTCCGTGAGTAAATGGAATTAGGGTAGGAGTGGGGTTACTTGCTCCAAAATATATAAGTATAAATAATTGAATATGCAAATGGAGAGAATTAAATCTGATCTTTTCTTAAGTCTTTTCTTAAATTAAGTCTTGATCTGATGCATAAGGCAAAATAGCTTTGTGAAACCGGCCCCAGGCTGAAATGGCCATGAATCAGGGTGGTAATAACTGGAGACTCACCATCTGTCGGCTCGGACTCGAGCGCATCTGTGTCGGCTGGCGGCTCTACGCTGTGTGTGTCTGGATGAACCTGTGAGTCCTGCTCAGCCACAGGAGGACACACTTTGGCTCGGGATCACGCTTAGGGAGTCTGTCATCTTCGATTATTGATCAAACGAGCCAATGCACACATTGGCGTGCGACCTTTGCATCCGCGCTCCGCCCTGCAGCGCGGGTATAAATACGGAAGTGGATGCACGCACCACTTGTCTTTCTCTTCGGAGCCGATCGGTCTTCATGACGGTGTCTCTGAAGAGTGTTGATTCATTCAACGAGTGAGTGTGTCGGTGCTTCTTCTGGAAGTCTCTCCCGGTGCTGGTGGTTCTACAGCGTGAGTGCAGCGGTGGTCGCAAGCCTTCTGAGCTCTTAACTGCTGTTAACAGCTCTCCTGTTTGTGTTTGGGGATCTCTTATTCCGGTATGGAGATGGATTCGGTCCAACACATCACCTGAGAAGACCATGCTTTGGTCGGTGCCGTTAAGAAGTGAGAAAGGGTCCCACCGAAACCTTTCAGAGGCTCTTGGGGTGTGTGGCAGACGCAGCCGCGATAGAACGGCTTCCTCCACATGAAGACCGCTTCAGCACTGGCTTCATGGCCGAGTCCCGAGGTGGCCGTGGCCGAGCGGCACGCTCCGAGTGACAATCACCCTGGCCTGCCGCCAAACCCTCAGCCCATGATCAGACCTTTTGTTTCTCTGGGCCAGCTGCCCCTAGAACAAGTGTCCACCAACACCGGCTGAGGGGCCACGTACAACAGCCATGCAGTAACGGGGGTCTGGGCGGGCCTCCGACTGCATTGGCATCAACTGCTTTGAGACGCCGCAAAATGCCGCTGCTCAGTCAAATCAAGTCATCTTCATTTATATAGCGCTTTTAACAATGTAGATTGTTCCAAAGCGGCTTTACATTGATAATAGGAAATTAAAGTAACAGAGATTGTTTTGGATTTATACCATCTCTAGAATACAGTTATTGTCCAGCTAAAGTTAGTTTGATTGATTCACTTCCGTCGCAACGATCAATAGTTATTAACTTATAGTTATTAACAATAGTTATTAACTAACAACATTGCGACCATTGCGCCACGCTTTCCTCACATGTCGCAACTCGCCCGCCACCTCCTCCTATGGAGTAAGAAGCTTCTGAGGTCGCTTCATCCACTTTAAGCCTCGTCGGTGGCACGATTTAGCAGACCGGAACTTAAAGTGGATGAAGCGACCTGAGAAGCCTCTGACTTCATAGGAGGAGTTGGCGGGCGAGTTGCGTCATGTGAGGGAAGCGTAGCGCAACGGTTGCAATGTTGTCTGTACAGACCAGTACATGCTTGCTGAGCAGCGGCATTTTGCGGCGTCTCAAAGCAAGGTGTAATGCTAGCAACTCGAGGCAGTTGATGCCAATGCAGTCGGAGGCCCGCCCAGACCCCAGTTACTGCATGCCTGTTGTACGTGGCCCCTCAGCCGGTGTTGGTGGACACTTGTTCTAGGGGCGGCTGGCCCGGAGAAACAAAAGGTCTGATCATGGGCTGAGGGTTCGGCGGCAGGCCAGGATGATTGTCACATGGAGCGTGCCGCTCGGCCACGGCCACCTCAGGGCTCGGCCATGAAGCCAGTGCTGAAGCGGTCTTCATATGGAGGAAGCCGTTCTATTGCGGCTGCGGCTGCCATATGCCCCAGGAGCCTCTGAAAGGTTTCAGTGGGACCCTTTCTCACTTCTTGACGACATTGACCAAAAACATGCTCTTCTCAGGAGACGTGTTGGACCGTATCCATCTCCATACCGGAATAAGAGATCCCCAAACACAAAGAGGAGTGCTGTTGACAGCAGTTGAGAGCTCAGAAGGCTTGCGATCCGCTGCACTCAAGCTGTAGAACCACCAGCACCAGGAGAGACTTCCAGAAGAAGCACCGACACACTGACTCGTTGAATGAATCAACACTCTTCAGAGACACCGTCATGAAGACCGATCGGCTCCGAAGAGAAAGACAAGTGGTGCGTGCATCCACTTCCGTATTTATACCCGCGCTGCAGGGCGAGCGTGGATGCAAAGCTTGCACGCCAATGATGACAGGCCCTAAGCGTGATCCCTAAGCGTGACCCCGACCAGTCGACTACGTCTCCATTCCCTCCTTCAGGGAACGAGGGTTACATATGTAACCAAGACGTTTTGAGGGTTTGGATGGACTGTGTGACAGTCTTCAATTCTCTCCTGAAGATGTTCTTCACTTTTGCCAGTTTTTCTGCAAACAACAAATATTGATTAGAAACATCTGTTTTATTAGCACAGATTACAGCTCAATGATTCACTAGTTCGTGTTCCAAGAACACTAGAGAAATGGGCTAGTTGCATATGGCCGCCATGTTGGATTTCCGATCTAGCGAGTTTGTGCAGACGCCAGTGCAGAGAGCCGGAGAAACCAGAGAATGATCTTTAATAGTTGTTTAAAGAAAATCAATGAAAATAATACTAAGATCTATATTACTACTCCATGAGTAAATGGAATTAGGGTAGGAGTGGGGTTACTTGCTCCAAAATATATAAGTATAAATAATTGAATATGCAAATGCAGAGAATTAAATGCGTCTTGATCTGATGCATAAGGCAAACAAATGAAATCAATGGAGTTCCCTGTTCGTTGATACCGTGATGCCTAGAGACAACTATAGATGGAAATATACAAAACTGCCAGATATTTTCCTTATATTGTAATCATCGGCCCGGTTTCACAGACAGGGCTTAGTTTAAGCCAGGATTAGGCCTTAGTTCAATTAGGACATTTAAGTAGCTTCTTTTAAACGTGCTTTAAAAAGAAAAAAAAACATTACTGGTGTGTATCTTGAGACAAAAAAATGGCACTGAAATATTTTAAGATATGCTTTCAGTTAAAACAGCTCAAACATGAATTTTAGTCTAAGATTAGCTTAAGCTCAAGGGCCCTATCATACACCCGGCGCAACACAGCGCCAGGCGCGGCGCGAGTGTTTTTTGCTAGTTTCAGCCCGACGCAGTTATAATTTTCACTTCCTGCGCCACGTTGTTTAAATAGCAAATGCATTTGGACCCATTTGTGCGTCTATGGGCATGCTGATTGAATTGAATTCAGAAAGTTAGTGATGTTTCTCAAACATCAGACTTCACTACATAAATTTTTTTTTGTTGTTGCTGTTTTTTTAAAAATGGTGTTTAAAAAAAGATTTGTTTTTACTGCATATTTGAGGAGCCAACAGGAGTAGAGAAGGAAAAATGAAGACTAACACCAGAAACATCAGGGGCCGGTTTCACAAAGATAGACTTTGACTATGGCTTAGATATAGTAGATAGTCAGACTTCAGATAGACATCTAAATCAGACCGTTGCACAAAGCACTTAAGACTCTGACTATCTTAAGTAGGACTACACTACAATGCATTCTGGGTAAAATAAGACACTTTTCAAAACAAAAAACATGGCGGATCGAGTAAGCACATTCAACCGCTCAGTGCAGTTTACCCCAGCGGAAAATATGTGTTTGTTGGAGGAGTATAACAGTTACAAGGACATTTTACTTGGGAAATTTAGCGGAGAATGTAGTAACAAGAAGAAATGTTTAAATTATGAGCCATTTTCCCTTTTCTTTTGGCTGTTTGTAATGTAACTGATTGTTACTGCTGGTTGCCAAGGTAACATAGAGTCTTAGACCTAAGTTAGCCTGGGGGTAAGGTGTCTAATTTTTTGGGTCTAAATTAAGTCAGTCTTTATTTTTGTGAAACACTCTAACTTGCATTAGACTAGTCTATGAGCACATTTTAGACTTGTCTAACACTATAGACCGGTCTAAAATAGCTTTGTGAAACCGGCCCCAGGCTGAAATGGCCATGAATCAGGGTGGTAATAATTGGAGACTCACCATCTGTCGGCTCGGACTCGAGCGCATCTGTGTCGGCTGGCGGCTCTACGCTGTGTGTGTCTGGATGAACCTGTGAGTCCTGCTCAGGCACAGGAGGACACACTTTGGCTCGGGATCACGCTTAGGGAGTCTGTCATCTTCGATTATTGATCAAACGAGCCAATGCACACATTGGCGCGCGACCTTTGCATCCGCGCTCCGCCCTGCAGCGCGGGTATAAATACGGAAGTGGATGCACGCACCACTTGTCTTTCTCTTCGGAGCCGATCGGTCTTCATGACGGTGTCTCTGAAGAGTGTTGATTCATTCAACGAGTGAGTGTGTCGGTGCTTCTTCTGGAAGTCTCTCCCAGTGTTGGTGGTTCTACAGCGTGAGTGCAGCGGTGGTCGCAAGCCTTCTGAGCTCTTAACTGCTGTTAACAGCTCTCCTGTTTGTGTTTGGGGATCTCTTATTCCGGTATGGAGATGGATTCGGTCCAACACATCACCTGAGAAGACCATGCTTTGGTCGGTGCCGTTAAGAAGTGAGAAAGGGTCCCACCGAAACCTTTCAGAGGCTCTTGGGGCGTGTGGCAGACGCAGCCGCGATAGAACGGCTTCCTCCACATGAAGACCGCTTCAGCACTGGCTTCATGGCCGAGTCCCGAGGTGGCCGTGGCCGAGCGGCACGCTCCGAGTGACAATCACCCTGGCCTGCCGCCAAACCCTCAGCCCATGATCAGACCTTTTGTTTCTCTGGGCCAGCTGCCCCTAGAACAAGTGTCCACCAACACCGGCTGAGGGGCCACGTACAACAGCCATGCAGTAACGGGGGTCTGGGCGGGCCTCCGACTGCATTGGCATCAACTGCTTTGAGACGCCGCAAAATGCCGCTGCTCAGTCAAGTCAAGTCATCTTCATTTATATAGCGCTTTTAACAATGTAGATTGTTCCAAAGCGGCTTTACATTGATAATAGGAAATTAAAGTAACAGAGATTGTTTTGGATTTATAGCATCTCTAGAATACAGTTATTGTCCAGCTAAAGTTAGTTTGATTGATTCACTTCCGTCGCAACGATCAATAGTTATTAACTTATAGTTATTAACAATAGTTATTAACTAACAACATTGCGACCATTGCGCCACGCTTTCCTCACATGTCGCAACTCGCCCGCCACCTCCTCCTATGGAGTAAGAAGCTTCTGAGGTCGCTTCATCCACTTTAACCCCCTGAGGTCTACGGTATCGCCGGCGATACCAGCTCGCTTTTTTTTTATTAGTGTAAAAGAAACTCATAAATACTCTGTTGACTTTGATTTTCCATAGGAGTTTCATACATCAATCGATTCTGTTAAATGTGTATTATTTTTGTGTATACTCACAATAAAAACAAAGTGTTGTGCTTTTTGCCAAATAAAGAAAAATAAACACGAAGCGAGTTCTGCCTTCTCTCTGCCAGTGTAGTCCATTCTGAAACTCAGCGAATACTCAGTCAAACAGGCATACAGACACACAGGCATGAAGCTTGAATTCTCTTCTTTTAAATGAAGTCATTTATATAAAAAACAAATATTCTCATCTTGTGAAATCTGTATTAAAAGAGAGCGATTCCAGTCGACCTCATTACAGCTGATTCAGATGTAATGTGACTCCGCCCACGGAGAGCACGCGCTATTCAAACACAAATGGCTGAGGCAATCCTGTGAACGCCCCCATCAGCTCGAGAAAACACACAAGTTTATTTAGATCATTGTTTACATCGTCTTGCAGCGCTGTGAGGAATAATACTAATGGAAAATGTCCCACAGAAGTGCGGGTATATCGAGGAGCGAGCTGAGGAATACTAGTACGTTTTTTCCTTCTCACGTGAATTTCTTCACGTGGGTTTCTGTTTATGAATGAATAAACGGCAGAGATGCGCGCTGTTTACCACAGCTGACAAAGACAGTTTAAATTTAAATCGCGTGTGTGAATGAATGATGATGTTTTAGCAAACTGCATTGCTATACTGAGATAAGTAAACATCGACTGAATGTTGAAATAAAATGCAGGCTATTTGTATAAGCAACGTATTAAACTGCAAATTAACAATATGCCCTAAAATTTCATGAAAACAACGTTACAGTCAGGCGAAATATGAAAGACAACATTTTGTTGACTAGATTTGGGTACAGTTTTTACTGTAGAATATACTGCCACATCAAATAAGCTTTTGTTTAGCAATTTCTATATATAAAATACTATTTTTGTCAAAAATAAAGTCATCAACTAAGATGTTAGCTGTTCCAATGTTGGTTATATTCAAACTAATGAATACATAGATAAAATGTAGGCCTATAATCATTTTTTTTACAAAGAAAGAGTACACTTGAAATATTGTTGAAATTGTAATTATTGTTGTAATTGTAACCGTTTTAATAAAATAGCAAAACATATTTACAAGATAGATGTAAGCAAAATCTTAAATGGTCAATATAAGTCTTCTTCTAAATATATCTTTTGTCCTTGCATTGTGGCTCAGTCAGTGTCACACCTGAATGAATGGCTAATTATGCAGAGTGGGTGTATTCTAAGGTGTAAACCACTCCTCGTTCACGCCCCCTCGCATATTGGCATTCCAAGCAAAACCTGTTTTACATCAATTTAAATCAATGTATGGTTTTATGTGAACGATAAAGCAAGACTATTTTCACATAATTTTGAAGAAAAAACTATAGGCGACGACATCCATTAGTCAAAAGTCTTATTGCCACATATTTAGTATGTGTTTTGTGGCCTTATTTCAAAAACTTTAATTTTTAGTTTTTTCGATAACCACGCATAAACATTATTCGCTCAAAAATGAAAACATGTACATACATGTGGCTCACATATTATTGTAGTCCTGTTTGTGCTATATAGAGTGAATTTACACCTTTGCCATTAATATTTTTATAAGCAACTGAAAAAAGCACAAATGTCAGAGCATGTCAGAACACCCCCAGGGCCCCAAAAAACGCTCAGACTCCAGAGGGTTAAGCCTCGTCGGTGGCACGATTTAGCAGACCGGAACTTAAAGTGGATGAAGCGACCTCAGAAGCCTCTGACTTCATAGGAGGAGTTGGCGGGCGAGTTGCGTCATGTGAGGATAGCGTAGCGCAACGGTCGCAATGTTGTCTGTACAAACCAGTACATGCTTGCTGAGCAGCGACATTTTGCGGCGTCTTATAGCGCTTTTAACAATGTAGATTGTTCCAAAGCGGCTTTACATTGATAATAGGAAATTAAAGTAACAGAGATTGTTTTGGCTTTATAGCATCTCTAGAATACAGTTATTGTCCAGCTAAAGTTAGTTTGATTGATTCACTTCCGTCGCAACGATCAATAGTTATTAACTTATAGTTATTAACAATAGTTACTAACTAACAACATTGCGACCATTGCGCCACGCTTCCCTCACGTCGCAACTCGACCGCCACCTCCTCCTATGGAGTAAGAAGCTTCTGAGGTTGCTTCATCCACTTTAAGCCTCGTCGGTGGCACGATTTAGCAGACCGGAACTTAAAGTGGATGAAGCGACCTGAGAAGCCTCTGACTTCATAGGAGGAGTTGGCGGGCGAGTTGCGTCATGTGAGGGAAGCGTAGCGCAACGGTTGCAATGTTGTCTGTACAGACCAGTACATGCTTGCTGAGCAGCGGCATTTTGCGGCGTCTCAAAGCAAGGTGTAATGCTAGCAACTCGAGGCAGTTGATGCCAATGCAGTCGGAGGCCCGCCCAGACCCCAGTTACTGCATGCCTGTTGTACGTGGCCCCTCAGCCGGTGTTGGTGGACACTTGTTCTAGGGGCGGCTGGCCCAGAGAAACAAAAGGTCTGATCATGGGCTGAGGGTTCGGCGGCAGGCCAGGATGATTGTCACACGGAGCGTGCCGCTCGGCCACGGCCACCTCAGGGCTCGGCCATGAAGCCAGTGCTGAAGCGGTCTTCATATGGAGGAAGCCGTTCTATTGCGGCTGCGGCTGCCATATGCCCCAGGAGCCTCTGAAAGGTTTCAGTGGGACCCTTGTTCACTTCTTGACGACATTGACCAAAAACATGCTCTTCTCAGGAGACGTGTTGGACCGTATCCATCTCCATACCGGAATAAGAGATCCCCAAACACAAAGAGGAGTGCTGTTGACAGCAGTTGAGAGCTCAGAAGGCTTGCGATCCGCTGCACTCAAGCTGTAGAACCACCAGCACCAGGAGAGACTTCCAGAAGAAGCACCGACACACTGACTCGTTGAATGAATCAACACTCTTCAGAGACACCGTCATGAAGACCGATCGGCTCCGAAGAGAAAGACAAGTGGTGCGTGCATCCACTTCCGTATTTATACCCGCGCTGCAGGGCGAGCGTGGATGCAAAGCTCGCACGCCAATGATGACAGGCCCTAAGCGTGATCCCTAAGCGTGACCTTCAGGGAACGAGGGTTACATATGTAACCAAGACGTTTTGAGGGTTTGGATGGACTGTGTGACAGTCTTCAATTCTCTCCTGAAGATGTTCTTCACTTTTGCCAGTTTTTCTGCAAACAACAAATATTGATTAGAAACATCTGTTTTATTAGCACAGATTACAGCTCAATGATTCACTAGTTCGTGTTCCAAGAACACTAGAGAAATGGGCTAGTTGCATATGGCCGCCATGTTGGATTTCCGATCTAGCGAGTTTGTGCAGACGCCAGTGCAGAGAGCCGGAGAAACCAGAGAATGATCTTTAATAGTTGTTTAAAGAAAATCAATTAAAATAATACTAAGATCTATATTACTACTCCATGAGTAAATGGAATTAGGGTAGGAGTGGGGTTACTTGCTCCAAAATATATAAGTATAAATAATTGAATATGCAAATGCAGAGAATTAAATGCGTCTTGATCTGATGCATAAGGCAAACAAATGAAATCAATGGAGTTCCCTGTTCGTTGATACTGTGATGCCTAGAGACAACTATAGATGGAAATATACAAAACTGCCAGATATTTTCCTTATATTGTAATCATCGGCCCGGTTTCACAGACAGGGCTTAGTTTAAGCCAGGATTAGGCCTTAGTTCAATTAGGACATTTAAGTAGCTTTTTTTAAACGTGCTTTAGAAAGAAAAAAAAACATTACTGGTGTGTATCTTGAGACAAAAAAATGGCACTGAAATATTTTAAGATATGCTTTCAGTTAAAACAGCTCAAACATGAATTTTAGTCTAAGATTAGCTTAAGCTCAAGGGCCCTATCATACACCCGGCGCAACACAGCGCCAGGCGCGGCGCGAGTGTTTTTTGCTAGTTTCAGCCCGACGCAGTTATAATTTTCACTTCCTGCGCCACGTTGTTTAAATAGCAAATGCATTTGGACCCATTTGTGCGTTTATGGGCATGCTGATTGAATTGAATTCAGAAAGTTAGTGATGTTTCTCAAACATCAGACTTCACTACATAAATTTTTTTTTGTTGTTGCTGTTTTTTTAAAAATGGTGTTTAAAAAAAGATTTGTTTTTACTGCATATTTGAGGAGCCAACAGGAGTAGAGAAGGAAAAATGAAGACTAACACCAGAAACATCAGGGGCCGGTTTCACAAAGATAGACTTTGACTATGGCTTAGATATAGTAGATAGTCAGACTTCAGATAGACATCTAAATCAGACCGTTGCACAAAGCACTTAAGACTCTGACTATCTTAAGTAGGACTACACTACAATGCATTCTGGGTAAAATAAGACACTTTTCAAAACAAAAAACATGGCGGATCGAGTAAGCACATTCAACCGCTCAGTGCAGTTTACCCCAGCGGAAAATATGTGTTTGTTGGAGGAGTATAACAGTTACAAGGACATTTTACTTGGGAAATTTTGCGGAGAATGTAGTAACAAGAAGAAATGTTTAAATTATGAGCCATTTTCCCTTTTCTTTTGGCTGTTTGTAATGTAACTGATTGTTACTGCTGGTTGCCAAGGTAACATAGAGTCTTAGACCTAAGTTAGCCTGGGGGTAAGGTGTCTAATTTTTTGGGTCTAAATTAAGTCAGTCTTTATTTTTGTGAAACACTCTAACTTGCATTAGACTAGTCTATGAGCACATTTTAGACTTGTCTAACACTATAGACCGGTCTAAAATAGCTTTGAGAAACCGGCCCCAGGCTGAAATGGCCATGAATCAGGGTGGTAATAACTGGAGACTCACCATCTGTCGGCTCGGACTCGAGCGCATCTGTGTCGGCTGGCGGCTCTACGCTGTGTGTGTCTGGATGAACCTGTGAGTCCTGCTCAGCCACAGGAGGACACACTTTGGCTCGGGATCACGCTTAGGGAGTCTGTCATCTTCGATTATTGATCAAACGAGCCAATGCACACATTGGCGTGCGACCTTTGCATCCACGCTCCGCCCTGCAGCGCGGGTATAAATACGGAAGTGGATGCACGCACCACTTGTCTTTCTCTTCGGAGCCGATCGGTCTTCATGACGGTGTCTCTGAAGAGTGTTGATTCATTCAACGAGTGAGTGTGTCGGTGCTTCTTCTGGAAGTCTCTCCCGGTGCTGGTGGTTCTACAGCGTGAGTGCAGCGGTGGTCGCAAGCCTTCTGAGCTCTTAACTGCTGTTAACAGCTCTCCTGTTTGTGTTTGGGGATCTCTTATTCCGGTATGGAGATGGATTCGGTCCAACACATCACCTGAGAAGACCATGTTTTGGTCGGTGCCGTTAAGAAGTGAGAAAGGTTCCCACCGAAACCTTTCAGAGGCTCTTGGGGCGTGTGGCAGACGCAGCCGCGATAGAACGGCTTCCTCCACATGAAGACCGCTTCAGCACTGGCTTCATGGCCGAGTCCCGAGGTGGCCGTGGCCGAGCGGCACGCTCCGAGTGACAATCACCCTGGCCTGCCGCCAAACCCTCAGCCCATGATCAGACCTTTTGTTTCTCTGGGCCAGCTGCCCCTAGAACAAGTGTCCACCAACACCGGCTGAGGGGCCACGTACAACAGCCATGCAGTAACGGGGGTCTGGGCGGGCCTCCGACTGCATTGGCATCAACTGCTTTGAGACGCCGCAAAATGCCACTGCTCAGTCAAGTCAAGTCAAGTCATCTTCATTTATATAGCGCTTTTAACAATGTAGATTGTTCCAAAGCGGCTTTACATTGATAATAGGAAATTAAAGTAACAGAGATTGTTTTGGATTTATAGCATCTCTAGAATACAGTTATTGTCCAGCTAAAGTTAGTTTGATTGATTCACTTCCGTCGCAACGATCAATAGTTATTAACTTATAGTTATTAACAATAGTTACTAACTAACAACATTGCGACCATTGCGCCACGCTTCCCTCACATGTCGCAACTCGACCGCCACCTCCTCCTATGGAGTAAGAAGCTTCTGAGGTCGCTTCATCCACTTTAAGCCTCGTCGGTGGCACGATTTAGCAGACGGGAACTTAAAGTGGATGAAGCGACCTCAGAAGCCTCTGACTTCATAGGAGGAGTTGGCGGGCGAGTTGCGTCATGTGAGGATAGCGTAGCGCAACGGTCGCAATGTTGTCTGTACACACCAGTACATGCTTGCTGAGCAGCGGCATTTTGCGGCGTCTTATAGCGCTTTTAACAATGTAGATTGTTCCAAAGCGGCTTTACATTGATAATAGGAAATTAAAGTAACAGAGATTGTTTTGGCTTTATAGCATCTCTAGAATACAGTTATTGTCCAGCTAAAGTTAGTTTGATTGATTCACTTCCGTCGCAACGATCAATAGTTATTAACTTATAGTTATTAACAATAGTTACTAACTAACAACATTGCGACCATTGCGCCACGCTTCCCTCACATGTCGCAACTCGACCGCCACCTCCTCCTATGGAGTAAGAAGCTTCTGAGGTCGCTTCATCCACTTTAAGCCTCGTCTGTGGCACGATTTAGCAGACGGGAACTTAAAGTGGATGAAGCGACCTCAGAAGCCTCTGACTTCATAGGAGGAGTTGGCGGGCGAGTTGCGTCATGTGAGGATAGCGTAGCGCAACGGTCGCAATGTTGTCTGTACACACCAGTACATGCTTGCTGAGCAGCGGCATTTTGCGGCGTCTTATAGCGCTTTTAACAATGTAGATTGTTCCAAAGCGGCTTTACATTGATAATAGGAAATTAAAGTAACAGAGATTGTTTTGGCTTTATAGCATCTCTAGAATACAGTTATTGTCCAGCTAAAGTTAGTTTGATTGATTCACTTCCGTCGCAACGATCAATAGTTATTAACTTATAGTTATTAACAATAGTTACTAACTAACAACATTGCGACCATTGCGCCACGCTTCCCTCACATGTCGCAACTCGACCGCCACCTCCTCCTATGGAGTAAGAAGCTTCTGAGGTCGCTTCATCCACTTTAAGCCTCGTCGGTGGCACGATTTAGCAGACCGGAACTTAAAGTGGATGAAGCGACCTCAGAAGCCTCTGACTTCATAGGAGGAGTTGGCGGGCGAGTTGCGTCATGTGAGGATAGCGTAGCGCAACGGTCGCAATGTTGTCTGTACAAACCAGTACATGCTTGCTGAGCAGCGGCATTTTGCGGCGTCTTATAGCGCTTTTAACAATGTAGATTGTTCCAAAGCGGCTTTACATTGATAATAGGAAATTAAAGTAACAGAGATTGTTTTGGCTTAATAGCATCTCTAGAATACAGTTATTGTCCAGCTAAAGTTAGTTTGATTGATTCACTTCCGTCGCAACGATCAATAGTTATTAACTTATAGTTATTAACAATAGTTACTAACTAACAACATTGCGACCATTGCGCCACGCTTCCCTCACGTCGCAACTCGACCGCCACCTCCTCCTATGGAGTAAGAAGCTTCTGAGGTTGCTTCATCCACTTTAAGCCTCGTCGGTGGCACGATTTAGCAGACCGGAACTTAAAGTGGATGAAGCGACCTGAGAAGCCTCTGACTTCATAGGAGGAGTTGGCGGGCGAGTTGCGTCATGTGAGGGAAGCGTAGCGCAACGGTTGCAATGTTGTCTGTACAGACCAGTACATGCTTGCTGAGCAGCGGCATTTTGCGGCGTCTCAAAGCAAGGTGTAATGCTAGCAACTCGAGGCAGTTGATGCCAATGCAGTCGGAGGCCCGCCCAGACCCCAGTTACTGCATGCCTGTTGTACGTGGCCCCTCAGCCGGTGTTGGTGGACACTTGTTCTAGGGGCGGCTGGCCCAGAGAAACAAAAGGTCTGATCATGGGCTGAGGGTTCGGCGACAGGCCAGGATGATTGTCACACGGAGCGTGCCGCTCGGCCACGGCCACCTCAGGGCTCGGCCATGAAGCCAGTGCTGAAGCGGTCTTCATATGGAGGAAGCCGTTCTATTGCGGCTGCGGCTGCCATATGCCCCAGGAGCCTCTGAAAGGTTTCAGTGGGACCCTTTCTCACTTCTTGACGACATTGACCAAAAACATGCTCTTCTCAGGAGACGTGTTGGACCGTATCCATCTCCATACCGGAATAAGAGATCCCCAAACACAAAGAGGAGTGCTGTTGACAGCAGTTGAGAGCTCAGAAGGCTTGCGATCCGCTGCACTCAAGCTGTAGAACCACCAGCACCAGGAGAGACTTCCAGAAGAAGCACCGACACACTGACTCGTTGAATGAATCAACACTCTTCAGAGACACCGTCATGAAGACCGATCGGCTCCGAAGAGAAAGACAAGTGGTGCGTGCATCCACTTCCGTATTTATACCCGCGCTGCAGGGCGAGCGTGGATGCAAAGCTCGCACGCCAATGATGACAGGCCCTAAGCGTGATCCCTAAGCGTGACCCCGACCAGTCGACTACGTCTCCATTCCCTCCTTCAGGGAACGAGGGTTACATATGTAACCAAGACGTTTTGAGGGTTTGGATGGACTGTGTGACAGTCTTCAATTCTCTCCTGAAGATGTTCTTCACTTTTGCCAGTTTTTCTGCAAACAACAAATATTGATTAGAAACATCTGTTTTATTAGCACAGATTACAGCTCAATGATTCACTAGTTCGTGTTCCAAGAACACTAGAGAAATGGCCTAGTTGCATATGGCCGCCATGTTGGATTTCCGATCTAGCGAGTTTGTGCAGACGCCAGTGCAGAGAGCCAGAGAAACCAGAGAATGATCTTTAATAGTTGTTTAAAGAAAATCAATTAAAATAATACTAAGATCTATATTACTACTCCATGAGTAAATGGAATTAGGGTATAGGAGTGGGGTTACTTGCTCCAAAATATATAAGTATAAATAATTGAATATGCAAATGCAGAGAATTAAATGCGTCTTGATCTGATGCATAAGGCAAACAAATGAAATCAATGGAGTTCCCTGTTCGTTGATACCGTGATGCCTAGAGACAACTATAGATGGAAATATACAAAACTGCCAGATATTTTCCTTATATTGTAATCATTGGCCCGGTTTCACAGACAGGGCTTAGTTTAAGCCAGGATTAGGCCTTAGTTCAATTAGGACATTTAAGTAGCTTTTTTTTAAACGTGCTTTAGAAAGAAAAAAAAACATTACTGGTGTGTATCTTGAGACAAAAAAATGGCACTGAAATATTTTAAGATATGCTTTCAGTTAAAACAGCTCAAACATGAATTTTAGTCTAAGATTAGCTTAAGCTCAAGGGCCCTATCATACACCCGGCGCAACACAGCGCCAGACGCGGCGCGAATGTTTTTTGCTAGTTTCAGCCCGACGCAGTTATAATTTTCACTTCCTGCGCCACGTTGTTTAAATAGCAAATGCATTTGGACCCATTTGTGCGTCTATGGGCATGCTGATTGAATTGAATTCAGAAAGTTAGTGATGTTTCTCAAACATCAGACTTCACTACATACATTTTTTTTTGTTGTTGCTGGTTTTTTTAAAATGGTGTTTAAAAAAAGATTTGTTTTTACTGCATATTTGAGGAGCCAACAGGAGTAGAGAAGGAAAAATGAAGACTAACACCAGAAACATCAGGGGCCGGTTTCACAAAGATAGACTTTGACTATGGCTTAGATATAGTAGATAGTCAGACTTCAGATAGACATCTAAATCAGACCGTTGCACAAAGCACTTAAGACTCTGACTATCTTAAGTAGGACTACACTACAATGCATTCTGGGTAAAATAAGACACTTTTCAAAACAAAAAACATGGCGGATCGAGTAAGCACATTCAACCGCTCAGTGCAGTTTACCCCAGCGGAAAATATGTGTTTGTTGGAGGAGTATAACAGTTACAAGGACATTTTACTTGGGAAATTTAGCGGAGAATGTAGTAACAAGAAGAAATGTTTAAATTATGAGCCATTTTCCCTTTTCTTTTGGCTGTTTGTAATGTAACTGATTGTTACTGCTGGTTGCCAAGGTAACATAGAGTCTTAGACCTAAGTTAGCCTGGGGGTAAGGTGTCTAATGTTTTGGGTCTAAATTATGTCAGTCTTTATTTTTGTGAAACACTCTAACTTGCATTAGACTAGTCTATGAGCACATTTTAGACTTGTCTAACACTATAGACCGGTCTAAAATAGCTTTGTGAAACCGGCCCCAGGCTGAAATGGCCATGAATCAGGGTGGTAATAACTGGAGACTCACCATCTGTCGGCTCGGACTCGAGCGCATCTGTGTCGGCTGGCGGCTCTACGCTGTATGTGTCTGGATGAACCTGTGAGTCCTGCTCAGCCACAGGAGGACACACTTTGGCTCGGGATCACGCTTAGGGAGTCTGTCATCTTCGATTATTGATCAAACGAGCCAATGCACACATTGGCGTGCGACCTTTGCATCCGCGCTCCGCCCTGCAGCGCGGGTATAAATACGGAAGTGGATGCACGCACCACTTGTCTTTCTCTTCGGAGCCGATCGGTCTTCATGACGGTGTCTCTGAAGAGTGTTGATTCATTCAACGAGTGAGTGTGTCGGTGTTTCTTCTGGAAGTCTCTCCCGGTGCTGGTGGTTCTACAGCGTGAGTGCAGCGGTGGTCGCAAGCCTTCTGAGCTCTTAACTGCTGTTAACAGCTCTCCTGTTTGTGTTTGGGGATCTCTTATTCCGGTATGGAGATGGATTCGGTCCAACACATCACCTGAGAAGACCATGCTTTGGTCGGTGCCGTTAAGAAGTGAGAAAGGGTCCCACCGAAACCTTTCAGAGGCTCTTGGGGCGTGTGGCAGACGCAGCCGCGATAGAACGGCTTCCTCCACATGAAGACCGCTTCAGCACTGGCTTCATGGCCGAGTCCCGAGGTGGCCGTGGCCGAGCGGCACGCTCCGAGTGACAATCACCCTGGCCTGCCGCCAAACCCTCAGCCCATGATCAGACCTTTTGTTTCTCTGGGCCAGCTGCCCCTAGAACAAGTGTCCACCAACACCGGCTGAGGGGCCACGTACAACAGCCATGCAGTAACGGGGGTCTGGGCGGGCCTCCGACTGCATTGGCATCAACTGCTTTGAGACGCCGCAAAATGCCGCTGCTCAGTCAAGTCAAGTCATCTTCATTTATATAGCGCTTTTAACAATGTAGATTGTTCCAAAGCGGCTTTACATTGATAATAGGAAATTAAAGTAACAGAGATTGTTTTGGATTTATAGCATCTCTAGAATACAGTTATTGTCCAGCTAAAGTTAGTTTGATTGATTCACTTCCGTCGCAACGATCAATAGTTATTAACTTATAGTTATTAACAATAGTTATTAACTAACAACATTGCGACCATTGCGCCACGCTTTCCTCACATGTCGCAACTCGCCCGCCACCTCCTCCTATGGAGTAAGAAGCTTCTGAGGTCGCTTCATCCACTTTAAGCCTCGTCGGTGGCACGATTTAGCAGACCGGAACTTAAAGTGGATGAAGCGACCTCAGAAGCCTCTGACTTCATAGGAGGAGTTGGCGGGCGAGTTGCGTCAAGTGAGGATAGCGTAGCGCAACGGTCGCAATGTTGCCTGTACAAACCAGTACATGCTTGCTGAGCAGCGGCATTTTGCGGCGTCTTATAGCGCTTTTAACAATGTAGATTGTTCCAAAGCGGCTTTACATTGATAATAGGAAATTAAAGTAACAGAGATTGTTTTGGCTTTATAGCATCTCTAGAATACAGTTATTGTCCAGCTAAAGTTAGTTTGATTGATTCACTTCCGTCGCAACGATCAATAGTTATTAACTTATAGTTATTAACAATAGTTACTAACTAACAACATTGCGACCATTGCGCCACGCTTCCCTCACATGTCGCAACTCGCCCGCCACCTCCTCCTATGGAGTAAGAAGCTTCTGAGGTCGCTTCATCCACTTTAAGCCTCGTCGGTGGCACGATTTAGCAGACCGGAACTTAAAGTGGATGAAGCGACCTCAGAAGCCTCTGACTTCATAGGAGGAGTTGGCGGGCGAGTTGCGTCAAGTGAGGATAGCGTAGCGCAACGGTCGCAATGTTGTCTGTACAAACCAGTACATGCTTGCTGAGCAGCGGCATTTTGCGGCGTCTTATAGCGCTTTTAACAATGTAGATTGTTCCAAAGCGGCTTTACATTGATAATAGGAAATTAAAGTAACAGAGATTGTTTTGGCTTTATAGCATCTCTAGAATACAGTTATTGTCCAGCTAAAGTTAGTTTGATTGATTCACTTCCGTCGCAACGATCAATAGTTATTAACTTATAGTTATTAACAATAGTTACTAACTAACAACATTGCGACCATTGCGCCACGCTTCCCTCACATGTCGCAACTCGACCGCCACCTCCTCCTATGGAGTAAGAAGCTTCTGAGGTCGCTTCATCCACTTTAAGCCTCGTCGGTGGCACGATTTAGCAGACCGGAACTTAAAGTGGATGAAGCGACCTCAGAAGCCTCTGACTTCATAGGAGGAGTTGGCGGGCGAGTTGCGTCATGTGAGGATAGCGTAGCGCAACGGTCGCAATGTTGTCTGTACAAACCAGTACATGCTTGCTGAGCAGCGGCATTTTGCGGCGTCTTATAGCGCTTTTAACAATGTAGATTGTTCCAAAGCGGCTTTACATTGATAATAGGAAATTAAAGTAACAGAGATTGTTTTGGCTTAATAGCATCTCTAGAATACAGTTATTGTCCAGCTAAAGTTAGTTTGATTGATTCACTTCCGTCGCAACGATCAATAGTTATTAACTTATAGTTATTAACAATAGTTACTAACTAACAACATTGCGACCATTGCGCCACGCTTCCCTCACATGTCGCAACTCGACCGCCACCTCCTCCTATGGAGTAAGAAGCTTCTGAGGTCGCTTCATCCACTTTAAGCCTCGTCGGTGGCACGATTTAGCAGACCGGAACTTAAAGTGGATGAAGCGACCTCAGAAGCCTCTGACTTCATAGGAGGAGTTGGCGGGCGAGTTGCGTCATGTGAGGATAGCGTAGCGCAACGGTCGAAATGTTGTCTGTACAAACCAGTACATGCTTGCTGAGCAGCGGCATTTTGCGGCGTCTTATAGCGCTTTTAACAATGTAGATTGTTCCAAAGCGGCTTTACATTGATAATAGGAAATTAAAGTAACAGAGATTGTTTTGGCTTAATAGCATCTCTAGAATACAGTTATTGTCCAGCTAAAGTTAGTTTGATTGATTCACTTCCGTCGCAACGATCAATAGTTATTAACTTATAGTTATTAACAATAGTTACTAACTAACAACATTGCGACTAGGGATGGGACGATTACCGGTTTCACTATAAACCACGATAAAATGTACTGACGGTTAGTATTATCGTTCAAAATTGAATTATCATTAAAACTGTGTTTGATTATCGCGATTTTAATAACTCACTGTAAATCCTGTCCAGCCAGCAACAGTCTCGACGCAGGCGCAGCGCGCAATGTTGTTGTTTTTATTCGAGAAGGAATGGCGAAAGGTAGTGGACGTGCTCGGGAGATTTTTCAGCGTTTTAAGAGGACCAAATCTGGTCATATTTTGGCTTTTACAAAAGTCCTGAGTGAAACTTCATCGAGGATGGTCACTACAATAGGGGGGAAACACTTCAAATCTGCCGAGTCCTCTTGTGTGACCATCACCCACTGTTTATAGCGAACGCAAGGCAAGTTAACTTACCAAAAACTACGTCTGGGAAATAATTGGGCACAAAATGTTGTTTTGAGTAGAAAGATTTTCTCTCACTCACTTGAAATAAACGTGAAGCTTCCGCGAAGAAAAGTTCGCAGCAAGTGGCTTTGAGCCAAAGACGAACGAACAAGACAAACAAGACTATCATTGTACACTTATTACACCGATTTTATTTATTTTTTACCACACAATTACGGGGACATATTGAATTGAGATTACTGTTTTAAGTCTTACCTGTTTATAAATCCATTTTGTACAGCATACAAAACAATCGCCCAAGAACGGAGACGGCAAGTTGTATTTGAATGAAACGAGAGAGCGCGTGCGCGTCCGTTACGATACATGGATGTGCGCTGTGTTATGATGCGTTGCTATTGACGACGGTCATTATAAGGAAGGAAATGCCACAGAATATAATCTTGCTTAAAAAAGTGCATAGAGCTGCTTGTTTTATTTGTTGTTTGTTGATTTTCAAATATTAAACTGTTTTTACTGTGAGCATCAGTTCTTTTTGAACACTTTCATTTCGTTTTAACAAAACCGTGATAATATTGATAATCACGATAATTTTGGTCACTATAATCGTGATATGAAATTTTCATACCGTCCCATCCCTAATTGCGACCATTGCGCCACGCTTCCCTCACATGTCGCAACTCGACCGCCACCTCCTCCTATGGAGTAGGCAGCTTCTGAGGTTGCTGCATCCACTTTAAGCCTCGTCGGTGGCACGATTTAGCAGACCGGAACTTAAAGTGGATGAAGCGACCTGAGAAGCCTCTGACTTCATAGGAGGAGTTGGCGGGCGAGTTGCGTCATGTGAGGGAAGTGTAGCGCAACGGTCGCAATGTTGTCTGTACAGACCAGTACATGCTTGCTGAGCAGCGGCATTTTGCGGTGTCTCAAAGCAAGGTGTAATGCTAGCAACTCGAGGCAGTTGATGCCAATGCAGTCGGAGGCCCGCCCAGACCCCAGTTACTGCATGCCTGTTGTACGTGGCCCCTCAGCCGGTGTTGGTGGACACTTGTTCTAGGGGCGGCTGGCCCGGAGAAACAAAAGGTCTGATCATGGGCTGAGGGTTCGGCGGCAGGCCAGGATGATTGTCACACGGAGCGTGCCGCTCGGCCACGGCCACCTCAGGGCTCGGCCATGAAGCCAGTGCTGAAGCGGTCTTCATATGGAGGAAGCCGTTCTATTGCGGCTGCGGCTGCCATACGCCCCAGGAGCCTCTGAAAGGTTTCAGTGGGACCCTTTCTCACTTCTTAACGACATTGACCAAAAACATGCTCTTCTCAGGAGACGTGTTGGACCGTATCCATCTCCATACCGGAATAAGAGATCCCCAAACACAAAGAGGAGTGCTGTTGACAGCAGTTGAGAGCTCAGAAGGCTTGCGACCCGCTGCACTCAAGCTGTAGAACCACCAGCAACAGGAGAGACTTCCAGAAGAAGCACCGACACACTGACTCGTTGAATGAATCAACACTCTTCAGAGACACCGTCATGAAGACCGATCGGCTCCGAAGAGAAAGACAAGTGGTGCGTGAATCCACTTCCGTATTTATACCCGCGCTGCAGGGCGAGCGTGGATGCAAAGCTCGCACGCCAATGATGACAGGCCCTAAGCGTGATCCCTAAGCGTGACCCCGACCAGTCGACTACGTCTCCATTCCCTCCTTCAGGGAACGAGGGTTACATATGTAACCAAGACGTTTTGAGGGTTTGGATGGACTGTGTGACAGTCTTCAATTCTCTCCTGAAGATGTTCTTCACTTTTGCCAGTTTTTCTGCAAACAACAAATATTGATTAGAAACATCTGTTTTATTAGCACAGATTACAGCTCAATGATTCACTAGTTCGTGTTCCAAGAACACTAGAGAAATGGGCTAGTTGCATATGGCCGCCATGTTGGATTTCCGATCTAGCGAGTTTGTGCAGACGCCAGTGCAGAGAGCCGGAGAAACCAGAGAATGATCTTTAATAGTTGTTTAAAGAAAATCAATTAAAATAATACTAAGATCTATATTACTACTCCATGAGTAAATGGAATTAGGGTATAGGAGTGGGGTTACTTGCTCCAAAATATATAAGTATAAATAATTGAATATGCAAATGCAGAGAATTAAATGCGTCTTGATCTGATGCATAAGGCAAACAAATGAAATCAATGGAGTTCCCTGTTCGTTGATACCGTGATGCCTAGAGACAACTATAGATGGAAATATACAAAACTGCCAGATATTTTCCTTATATTGTAATCATTGGCCCGGTTTCACAGACAGGGCTTAGTTTAAGCCAGGATTAGGCCTTAGTTCAATTAGGACATTTAAGTAGCTTTTTTTTAAACGTGCTTTAGAAAGAAAAAAAAACATTACTGGTGTGTATCTTGAGACAAAAAAATGGCACTGAAATATTTTAAGATATGCTTTCAGTTAAAACAGCTCAAACATGAATTTTAGTCTAAGATTAGCTTAAGCTCAAGGGCCCTATCATACACCCGGCGCAACACAGCGCCAGACGCGGCGCGAGTGTTTTTTGCTAGTTTCAGCCCGACGCAGTTATAATTTTCACTTCCTGCGCCACGTTGTTTAAATAGCAAATGCATTTGGACCCATTTGTGCGTCTATGGGCATGCTGATTGAATTGAATTCAGAAAGTTAGTGATGTTTCTCAAACATCAGACTTCACTACATACATTTTTTTTTGTTGTTGCTGTTTTTTTTTAAATGGTGTTTAAAAAAAGATTTGTTTTTACTGCATATTTGAGGAGCCAACAGGAGTAGAGAAGGAAAAATGAAGACTAACACCAGAAACATCAGGGGCCGGTTTCACAAAGATAGATTTTGACTATGGCTTAGATATAGTAGATAGTGAGACTTCAGATAGACATCTAAATCAGACCGTTGCACAAAGCACTTAAGACTCTGACTATCTTAAGTAGGACTACACTACAATGCATTCTGGGTAAAATAAGACACTTTTCAAAACAAAAAACATGGCGGATCGAGTAAGCACATTCAACCGCTCAGTGCAGTTTACCCCAGCGGAAAATATGTGTTTGTTGGAGGAGTATAACAGTTACAAGGACATTTTACTTGGGAAATTTAGCGGAGAATGTAGTAACAAGAAGAAGTCTTTAAATTATGAGCCATTTTCCCTTTTCTTTTGGCTGTTTGTAATGTAACTGATTGTTACTGCTGGTTGCCAAGGTAACATAGAGTCTTAGACCTAAGTTAGCCTGGGGGTAAGGTGTCTAATTTTTTGGGTCTAAATTATGTCAGTCTTTATTTTTGTGAAACACTCTAACTTGCATTAGACTAGTCTATGAGCACATTTTAGACTTGTCTAACACTATAGACCGGTCTAAAATAGCTTTGTGAAACCGGCCCCAGGCTGAAATGGCCATGAATCAGGGTGGTAATAACTGGAGACTCACCATCTGTCGGCTCGGACTCGAGCGCATCTGTGTCGGCTGGCGGCTCTACGCTGTATGTGTCTGGATGAACCTGTGAGTCCTGCTCAGCCACAGGAGGACACACTTTGGCTCGGGATCACGCTTAGGGAGTCTGTCATCTTCGATTATTGATCAAACGAGCCAATGCACACATTGGCGTGCGACCTTTGCATCCGCGCTCCGCCCTGCAGCGCGGGTATAAATACGGAAGTGGATGCACGCACCACTTGTCTTTCTCTTCGGAGCCGATCGGTCTTCATGACTGTGTCTCTGAAGAGTGTTGATTCATTCAACGAGTGAGTGTGTCGGTGCTTCTTCTGGAAGTCTCTCCCGGTGCTGGTGGTTCTACAGCGTGAGTGCAGCGGTGGTCGCAAGCCTTCTGAGCTCTTAACTGCTGTTAACAGCTCTCCTGTTTGTGTTTGGGGATCTCTTATTCCGGTATGGAGATGGATTCGGTCCAACACATCACCTGAGAAGACCATGCTTTGGTCGGTGCCGTTAAGAAGTGAGAAAGGGTCCCACCGAAACCTTTCAGAGGCTCTTGGGGCGTGTGGCAGACGCAGCCGCGATAGAACGGCTTCCTCGACATGAAGACCGCTTCAGCACTGGCTTCATGGCCGAGTCCCGAGGTGGCCGTGGCCGAGCGGCACGCTCCGAGTGACAATCACCCTGGCCTGCCGCCAAACCCTCAGCCCATGATCAGACCTTTTGTTTCTCTGGGCCAGCTGCCCCTAGAACAAGTGTCCACCAACACCGGCTGAGGGGCCACGTACAACAGCCATGCAGTAACGGGGGTCTGGGCGGGCCTCCGACTGCATTGGCATCAACTGCTTTGAGACGCCGCAAAATGCCGCTGCTCAGTCAAGTCAAGTCATCTTCATTTATATAGCGCTTTTAACAATGTAGATTGTTCCAAAGCGGCTTTACATTGATAATAGGAAATTAAAGTAAAAGAGATTGTTTTGGATTTATAGCATCTCTAGAATACAGTTATTGTCCAGCTAAAGTTAGTTTGATTGATTCACTTCCGTCGCAACGATCAATAGTTATTAACTTATAGTTATTAACAATAGTTATTAACTAACAACATTGCGACCATTGCGCCATGCTTTCCTCACATGTCGCAACTCGCCCGCCACCTCCTCCTATGGAGTAAGAAGCTTCTGAGGTCGCTTCATCCACTTTAAGCCTCGTCGGCGGCACGATTTAGCAGACCGGAACTTAAAGTGGATGAAGCGACCTCAGAAGCCTCTGACTTCATAGGAGGAGTTGGCGGGCGAGTTTCGCCAAGTGAGGATAGCGTAGCGCAACGGTCGCAATGTTGTCTGTACAAACCAGTACATGCTTGCTGAGCAGCGGCATTTTGCGGCGTCTTATAGCGCTTTTAACAATGTAGATTGTTCCAAAGCGGCTTTACATTGATAATAGGAAATTAAAGTAACAGAGATTGTTTTGGCTTTATAGCATCTCTAGAATACAGTTATTGTCCAGCTAAAGTTAGTTTGATTGATTCACTTCCGTCGCAACGATCAATAGTTATTAACTTATAGTTATTAACAATAGTTACTAACTAACAACATTGCGACCATTGCGCCATGCTTCCCTCACATGTCGCAACTCGCCCGCCACCTCCTCCTATGGAGTAAGAAGCTTCTGAGGTCGCTTCATCCACTTTAAGCCTCGTCGGTGGCACGATTTAGCAGACCGGAACTTAAAGTGGATGAAGCGACCTCAGAAGCCTCTGACTTCATAGGAGGAGTTGGCGGGCGAGTTGCGTCAAGTGAGGATAGCGTAGCGCAACGGTCGCAATGTTGTCTGTACAAACCAGTACATGCTTGCTGAGCAGCGGCATTTTGCGGCGTCTTATAGCGCTTTTAACAATGTAGATTGTTCCAAAGCGGCTTTACATTGATAATAGGAAATTAAAGTAACAGAGATTGTTTTGGCTTTATAGCATCTCTAGAATACAGTTATTGTCCAGCTAAAGTTAGTTTGATTGATTCACTTCCGTCGCAACGATCAATAGTTATTAACTTATAGTTATTAACAATAGTTACTAACTAACAACATTGCGACCATTGCGCCACGCTTCCCTCACATGTCGCAACTCGACCGCCACCTCCTCCTATGGAGTAAGAAGCTTCTGAGGTCGCTTCATCCACTTTAAGCCTCGTCGGTGGCACGATTTAGCAGACCGGAACTTAAAGTGGATGAAGCGACCTCAGAAGCCTCTGACTTCATAGGAGGAGTTGGCGGGCGAGTTGCGTCATGTGAGGATAGCGTAGCGCAACGGTCGCAATGTTGTCTGTACAAACCAGTACATGCTTGCTGAGCAGCGGCATTTTGCGGCGTCTTATAGCGCTTTTAACAATGTAGATTGTTCCAAAGCGGCTTTACATTGATAATAGGAAATTAAAGTAACAGAGATTGTTTTGGCTTAATAGCATCTCTAGAATACAGTTATTGTCCAGCTAAAGTTAGTTTGATTGATTCACTTCCGTCGCAACGATCAATAGTTATTAACTTATAGTTATTAACAATAGTTACTAACTAACAACATTGCGACCATTGCGCCACGCTTCCCTCACATGTCGCAACTCGACCGCCACCTCCTCCTATGGAGTAAGAAGCTTCTGAGGTCGCTTCATCCACTTTAAGCCTCGTCGGTGGCACGATTTAGCAGACCGGAACTTAAAGTGGATGAAGCGACCTCAGCAGCCTCTGACTTCATAGGAGGAGTTGGCGGGCGAGTTGCGTCATGTGAGGATAGCGTAGCGCAACGGTCGCAATGTTGTCTGTACAAACCAGTACATGCTTGCTGAGCAGCGGCATTTTGCGGCGTCTTATAGCGCTTTTAACAATGTAGATTGTTCCAAAGCGGCTTTACATTGATAATAGGAAATTAAAGTAACAGAGATTGTTTTGGCTTAATAGCATCTCTAGAATACAGTTATTGTCCAGCTAAAGTTAGTTTGATTGATTCACTTCCGTCGCAACGATCAATAGTTATTAACTTATAGTTATTAACAATAGTTACTAACTAACAACATTGCGACTAGGGATGGGACGATTACCGGTTTCACTATAAACCACGATAAAATGTACTGACGGTTAGTATTATCGTTCAAAATTGAATTATCATTAAAACCGTGTTTGATTATTGCGATTTTAATAACTCACTGTAAATCCTGTCCAGCCAGCAACAGTCTCGACGCAGGCGCAGCGCGCAATGTTGTTGTTTTTATTCGAGAAGGAATGGCGAAAGGTAGTGGACGTGCTCGGGAGATTTTTCAGCGTTTTAAGAGGACCAAATCTGGTCATATTTTGGCTTTTACAAAAGTCCTGAGTGAAACTTCATCGAGGATGGTCACTACAATAGGGGGGAAACACTTCAAATCTGCTGAGTCCTCTTGTGTGACCATCACCCACTGTTTATAGCGAACGCAAGGCAAGTTAACTTACCAAAAACTACGTCTGGGAAATAATTGGGCACAAAATGTTGTTTTGAGTAGAAAGATTTTCTCTCACTCACTTGAAATAAACGTGAAGCTTCTGCGAAGAAAAGTTCGCAGCAAGTGGCTTTGAGCCAAAGACGAACGAACAAGACAAACAAGACTATCATTGTACACTTATTACACGATTTTATTTATTTTTTACCACACAATTACGGGGACTTATTGAATTGAGATTACTGTTTTAAGTCTTACCTGTTTATAAATCCATTTTGTACAGCATACAAAACAATCGCCCAAGAACGGAGACGGCAAGTTGTATTTGAATGAAACGAGAGAGCGCGTGCGCGTCCGTTACGATACATGGATGTGCGCTGTGTTATGATGCGTTGCTATTGACGACGGTCATTATAAGGAAGGAAATGCCACAGAATATAATCTTGCTTAAAAAAGTGCATAGAGCTGCTTGTTTTATTTGTTGTTTGTTGATTTTCAAATATTAAACTGTTTTTACTGTGAGCATCAGTTCTTTTTGAACACTTTCATTTCGTTTTAACAAAACCGTGATAATATTGATAATCACGATAATTTAGGTCACTATAATCGTGATATGAAATTTTCATACCGTCCCATCCCTAATTGCGACCATTGCGCCACGCTTCCCTCACATGTCGCAACTCGACCGCCACCTCCTCCTATGGAGTAGGCAGCTTCTGAGGTTGCTGCATCCACTTTAAGCCTCGTCGGTGGCACGATTTAGCAGACCGGAACTTAAAGTGGATGAAGCGACCTGAGAAGCCTCTGACTTCATAGGAGGAGTTGGCGGGCGAGTTGCGTCATGTGAGGGAAGTGTAGCGCAACGGTCGCAATGTTGTCTGTACAGACCAGTACATGCTTGCTGAGCAGCGGCATTTTGCGGTGTCTCAAAGCAAGGTGTAATGCTAGCAACTCGAGGCAGTTGATGCCAATGCAGTCGGAGGCCCGCCCAGACCCCAGTTACTGCATGCCTGTTGTACGTGGCCCCTCAGCCGGTGTTGGTGGACACTTGTTCTAGGGGCAGCTGGCCCGGAGAAACAAAAGGTCTGATCATGGGCTGAGGGTTCGGCGGCAGGCCAGGATGATTGTCACACGGAGCGTGCCGCTCGGCCACGGCCACCTCAGGGCTCGGCCATGAAGCCAGTGCTGAAGCGGTCTTCACATGGAGGAAGCCGTTCTATTGCGGCTGCGGCTGCCATACGCCCCAGGAGCCTCTGAAAGGTTTCAGTGGGACCCTTTCTCACTTCTTAACGACATTGACCAAAACATGCTCTTCTCAGGAGACGTGTTGGACTGTATCCATCTCCATACCGGAATAAGAGATCCCCAAACACAAAGAGGAGTGCTGTTGACAGCAGTTGAGAGCTCAGAAGGCTTGCGACCCGCTGCACTCAAGCTGTAGAACCACCAGCAACAGGAGAGACTTCCAGAAGAAGCACCGACACACTGACTCGTTGAATGAATCAACACTCTTCAGAGACACCGTCATGAAGACCGATCGGCTCCGAAGAGAAAGACAAGTGGTGCGTGCATCCGCTTCCGTATTTATACCCGCGCTGCAGGGCGAGCGTGGATGCAAAGCTCGCACGCCAATGATGACAGGCCCTAAGCGTGATCCCTAAGCGTGACCCCGACCAGTCGACTACGTCTCCATTCCCTCCTTCAGGGAACGAGGGTTACATATGTAACCAAGACGTTTTGAGGGTTTGGATGGAATGTTTGACAGTCTTCAATTCTCTCCTGAAGATGTTCTTCACTTTGGCCAGTTTTTCTGCAAACAACAAATATTGATTAGAAACATCTGTTTTATTAGCACAGATTACAGCTCAATGATTCACTAGTTCATGTTCCAAGAACACTAGAGAAATGGGCTAGTTGCATATGGCCGCCATGTTGGATTTCCGATCTAGCGAGTTTGTGTACAACGCGCATACACTTTGCTTATCTCATCTACACACAGACGCAACAGTTCTCATTTTTAGAAAACCATACATTATTACAAGGAAAAATATGAACACATGAGGGAAATCATTGTGGTGTCCATGAAGATGTGAAAAAATAGGCATAAATCTAGCTTACACATTTACCCAAATTATTATACGCCTGTTTAACCAAAGCTAATTTGGGTGTGTTTCTCCATCCCCAATGTCACTTCTCTGTGTTTTACGGCCCTGACGAGAACGTCGGTCTCCTCGACTGTAAAGCGCTCCTGCCGTGCGTCTGGCAAATCCGCCGTTATAATAGCAAGCCGCCATGGAACAAGTGCGCCTGCTCTTAAAGGGAATGTGAGATGTCGCTCTGATTGGTTTATTTCACGTTACGCCCAAACCACACCTATGAATAATGAAGCTACTTCAGACCAACTCATTTTAGATTTGCGTCGGGCGCAAGAGTCATTTATCCAACCAGTAAAATAGCAACAGCACCCAAGACCCGCCCACAAAGTTACTTGCGTTTCGCGCTTGATACTTGCGTTTCAGATCGTTAAATAGGGCCCATTATGTTGCAAGTAACACCTGGCTGTAGTTGTTAATGCTATTATTTTATTGTTTGCAGTGTTGTAATGTAACGGAGTACAAATACTTCGTTACTGTACTTAAGTAGAAATTTCACGTATCTGTACTTTACTTCGCTATTTAAATGTATGTCAACTTTCACTTTTACTCCACTACATTTCCTAGATAAAATTTATACTTTTACTCCGATATATTTCCACTAAGCATCTTCGTTACTCGTTACTACAAAATAAAATCAGAAGAAATGTGTGCGACTGCAATAAGGGAGGTTTGGCGAATCACTGCTTCTAGATTGCACCGCACGGCGAGCGCTCCAGTGTAATGCTTGTTTGTTGCCATGCCAAAGGAGGAGGAAGCACAACTGAAACCGCCATGAAAGCACGAGCACCGATATCTATGCGAGCACCTACCTTTTGATTTAATTCAACAGAGAACTCTCAAAGATATGTCCATAATACTGAAACACGCTTAACTGTTTTTAATATAGCATAACTGCCGGGCCGAATATTTCCTCAGGTAGGCTAATGTTAGACTGAGAAATATTTTTTGAGAACTGCTAGCAGGTTAGAAAGAAAGGGTTAAGGGCTATTCACGTCTTTAAAAGCATCATACGTTTTGTCAAACTTGAGATTTCCTTTTATGTTAATTAACTCAAAACTCAGTGGTTATAGGATAATGTTGGGCTAATGTTGCTGTGTGTGTGAGATGGTGACCTGGGGAGCCCTACAAATGCTCATACCACATGACCAAAATATTCTCCCTACCATCAGGTCATTTTTTTTTTTTTTTAGGTTATTATATATAAATAGGTTATTATTTATTTCTCATTTTTACCTGAAGTTCATACAAAAGTGAAATTTCTGTTTCAGTTTTTTTTCTTTGATGTCAGCTCTAAAAATATGCTGTTTGTTCTTTGAACTTAAGAGATTTGTGCCTGAAAAGTCCTGGAAAAGACTGTGATTTTGATTTGATGAGTGAGATTAAGAAGATATGGGAAGTTGGAACCCTGAATATGCTTTACTATAAGAAAGCCACAATAAAGTTCACAAACCCAAAGTTCTAACCGCTTGCTTTAAAAAAAAAAAAACGTTTTACTTTTACTTAAATTACTTAAGTACATTAAATATCAGAAAATTACTTTTGATACTTAAGTACAGTATATATCAGATACTTTAAGACTTTTACTTAAGTAATATTCTAAAAGGTAACTTTCACTTCTACCAAAGTCTTTTTCTAGTACGATACTTGTACTTTTACTCAAGTATTGCTTTCTAGTACTTTATACAACACTGATTGTTTGTGCCGTTGTTGCATCTATTAAAAACTAAACTACTGATTTTGTAATCCCTGTCAGTAAACGAAATGCGTATCTGTGAGTGTGTTGGTGTTAAGGATTTTGAATGTTAAAATAGGGGTCTCCTGGAAAAAAGTTTGGGAAGCAGCACAGGGGTCAGACAAGCTGTGGCAAGACCTGTCAGAACTACTATGTGCCGAAGTCCAATACCGTACTCGCCAAAGTCGCAGATAATGGCTTCAAAACCAGTTTTACCCAATAATAGGGAAGATATTCAGCAAAGACTCCTAGTGTTTGCTGGGTAGCAGAGCCAGGATTGAGCACAAAATCATACATAAACCTCTAAAAAACTACGCAATAATGAGTGTGTGATGTGAACGAGTGTGAACTCTGTGACTGAAATGAGCACAGCGTGATCGCAAATCAATCGCGCTGCCTTCTGCGTCTCAGAAATCAGAGCGTTGTCAATAACAGCCTATCAAATAAAATACTTGAAAATACTACATACTGCACCTTTCCTGCTATTCATTTGTCAAGAGCCTAATCTCAGCTATAAGCTACTGAATCACACACATTCACACTACTTGATGTGTCTACTCTATTTAAATGTTTTAAACCTTGTATTATACAGTATGATAGTATATGTTTGATGTCGCAGTCTCTCCCAGAGCTGGCAAACGTTACGGCCTATTCGTTATAATTTGTTGTTTTATTTAACATGTAGTATTATTGTTTTAAGTGGAAGATATTTTAATATATTTTGTTTTACAAATTATACAAGGCATATTTGTTAAAACTATGACAGGAACCCTTTAGACACATCCATGCCCAGGACACAACCATGACATAATCCGTTCCTACACTAAACACTATATGAAAATAAGTGTCTAACAATGAAGATAAATCTCTCTCATGCTATTTGTATATTATTAGGAGTATTATTTTTCTTAGTTTTTTGTTATGTCACACCATAAGACACATTTACAGTACAGTTCAGTAAAATGTTTTTTTTTTAAAACAGAGAAAGAATTGACCAAGTTAGTGATGCTTCTCAAATATCAGACTTCACTACATTAATATGTTTTTTTGTGTGTGTTTACATTAGTTTTTACATATATTTGTTTTGCATATTTGAGGAGCCAACAGGAGTAGAGAAGGAAAAATGAAGACTAACACCAGAAACATCAGGCTGAAATGGCCATGAATCAGGGTGGTAATAACTGGAGACTCACCATCTGTCGGCTCGGACTCTACGCTGGATGTGTCTGGATGAACCAGTGATTCCTGATCATCCACAAGAGGACACACTTTGGTTTTGAGGGTTTGGATGGAATGTTTCACAGTCTTCAATCCTTTCTTGAAGATGTTCTTCTCTTTTGCCAGTTTTTCTGCAAACAACAAATATTGATTAGAAACATCTGTTTTATTAGCACAGATTACAGCTCAATGATTCACTAGTTCATGTTCCAGGAACACTAGAGAAATGGGCTAGTTGCATATGGCCGCCATGTTGGATTTCCGATCTAGCGAGTTTGTGCAGACGCCAGTGCAGAGAGCCGGAGAAACCAGAGAATGATCTTTAATAGTTGTTTAAAGAAAATGATACATCACTTAAAATAATACTAAGATCTATATTACTATTCCATGAGTAAATGACATTTAAATGCACGCATGTTTAAATCAGGAGAATGAAATACACTTTCATTAAATACACTCTGTCCATGAAGAGTAAATTGACTCGGACTCGTGGTGCATGAACATACACAATGTCTGATTCCCGGAGCAATTATGCCTACTGTAGATATACAAATATGTAAATATAACCAAATTTTAAAAATTAAATCTAGCACAGAAATATATAAAATACAAAATAAAATATCCATCTTAAAAGACTTCAATCTTTTGATTTCTGATCTGCTGCAAATCAGCAACAAGAAGTTACTTTACGTGATGTCAGAGGATCAGAATTATAGCCTAGTAGAAATATCATGAAACAAAGGTTCTCGTATTTATTGAAAATGTTCTTAGTTTTTTGTTATGTCACACCATAAGATACATTTACAGTAACTGTACAGTAACAATAACTGGAGACTCACCATCTGTCGGCTCGGACTCGAGCGCATATGTGTCGTCTACGCTGGATGTGCCTGGATGAACCAGTGATTCCTGATCATCCACAAGAGGACGCACTTTGGTTTTGAGGGTTTGGATGGAATGTTTGACAGTCTTCAATCCTTTCTTGAAGATGTTCTTCTCTTTTGCCAGTTTTTCTGCAAACAACAAATATTGATTAGAAACATCTGTTTTATTAGCACAGATTACAGCTCAATGATTCACTAGTTCATGTTCCAAGAACACTAGAGAAATGGGCTAGTTGCATAAGGCCCACTGGTTGGATTTCCGATCTAAGGAGTTTGTGCAGAAGCAAAACATCTGTGAACTTGCCCTTTAAAAATGTTGAAGGACAGCATCATTTTGTCTATTTAACTGAACATGACTTTAAAGTCCTGACTTGTATTATCTTAGAGCTATTTCCATATGGACATTTCTTTGTTGTGTCACAGTTTGTCACAGTTATTCCTGGCAGATTAAAGCATATTTTGTGATTTGTTTGTGATGCATGCATGCATTTTCTGTAAAGCTGCTTTGAAACGACAGCCTATGTATTGTGAAAAGCACTAGATCTATGGTTTTACTATGGTAAAACTGTAACGTTATTTTTTGTTCAAACCATGGTTCAACTATAGTTATACATTGCAGTAAAACCTAAAGTAAAAGGAATCTAAGGTATTCATAACTATAGTAACCATACATTTTGAAAGCATGGTTAAATTTGAAGTTACGGTTTTCCTACAATACAACAATCATAGATAACGTTAAACCATAAATGTTGTAGTAAAACCATGGTTCATTGTGTTAGTTACTATGGTTTTACTGCAAAAACTGTGGTAAACTGATGGTGAAAAGCACACTGGCCTAATTATGTGTCAGTTCTGGTGTATTAACTCAGTACCTGTTGTTCTGGGGTTAGTCGCTTCAGTTGTCCTGCGTTTTGGCTTTCTCCAAGCGGACTTAACAGCGCCTCTCCGCGGCTGAGGGTCCTCGGACATACTCTCCAGCTCCAGTGAGAAGTAAGCAGACATGATATCTGATCGAAACTGTCTCTGCCTGTCGTTTACAACTGTTGACTGTGACTCTACTGAACTAACGTTAAGTTACTGTTATGATCACCTGAGCTGAAGATTCCGTCAAAGTAACTCAATTTATATATGGAATATATATTAAATGACACCGTATTCTGTCAGATTCTGAACCTCGAAGAGTTGTGTAGACTCTTTTTCCCTTTCCTATAAATCTGTAGACTACGTTTGTAACACTTTAGCTGCTCCGTTAGTCTGATAACCGCTGCTAACCTGAACAACTGTTTGTGTGTATATGACGCCGCGTCACTGCGTTGCCATGGCAATAGTCAGACGGAGAAGATGATCAGTGGTGACTCACTCTGGGACCTATGGAAGCTTGTTTCCGCCACTGAATAATAAATAAATAATAATAATTGCGACTTTTTAACTCACAATTCGGACTTTTTCTCACAACTGCGAGAAATGAAGTCAGAATTGTGAGAAATAAAGTCGCAATTCTGAGAAGTAAACTCGCTATTGCGAGATATATTAAAGTCGTATTAAAGTCGCAATTCTGAGAAATAAAGTCGCAATTTGGAGATATAAAGTCAGAATTGCATGATATACAGTCGCAATTGCGTGTTATAAAGTCAGAATTGTGAGATATAAACTATTCTTTTTAAAAAGGTTTTAAAAAAAAGTCAGTCTTTTTTTTCCCTTAGAATTCTGACTTTATTATTGTGTATTATGAAAACAAAGTTAACAAAGGTCTTGTTAATTTATTTATACTGTTGGCAAAATGTTATATTCATAAACAAAAATATTTAAATTCATCCCCAATATTTAAGATGTTTAAATTAGAATTTGATTGTTTTATGTCTTCACTGAAATTGTTAAAAAAACATATTTTGATATTATTTGTGGATCCCCTGCTACCAATTAATGTCACTCTTTGTTTTTATCGTGTACCAAAAGTTGTTGTTCATAAGGGGGAAAAAATGCAAGAAATTGACCGAAAACCCCCGGAAAAATGGCTTGCTAACAAAAATGTCTGAGAAATTACCTGTGTAATTCTGTAAAATCATGACATCAAAATTTTGTAAATAGAAAAACAATGACATTTTGTTACATTTACAGTAATATTTTGAAAATAGTACAAATGCTGTTGTAAAACACTAAACCAAACAAAAATGTTGATTTTACAGTAAGAATGAGTTAAAATAATCATATTAATTTGTAGAATTGACAGATTTATGCAATTTAAACAGAAAAAAAAAAAACGGTATACAGAAAGCAACAATGCAGTTAAAATTACAACATGACAGTGTTAAAATATTTTTCGGACATGCAGATTTTCAATAGCCTATATAGTCTACATAAAGAAAATGTACATTTTATAAATTCATGTTATATTTTAGAGATAAAATATGTTCAAGAACAGCATAACTGTGTTAATATGAAGGGTTTAAAAATAGGAAATGGGTCTTTTAGGTCCAACAGCACTGTACAAATTAGCCTACTAGCTAAATATGAACTGGTAGGAATTGCAAATTGCATCTGTCTTCCTAATAGACCGTTAAGGGATATTATACAACAGCCAAACTGTTCATTTGTTATTTTGAACAATTAATTAATTCAATTGTAAATAATAAAATAAAATAATTTCGTTTTTAGTATTTTTTTTTTATTTACAGAATAATGTCATTTAGTAATATTTATATTTTGTCGATGTAAAATTTACATTCCCATGTATATGAACATCTGCGTTTAAATGTCGAGCAGTAGATCTCTGATTCTGAGATGGTGCTCGATGCAGAGCCAAATGGGAGGAGCTAGAGCTCGAGCTCCCCCTTTTCTGGAGCTCCAGCTCCACCTTGCTAGATTTAGTGAGCGGGCATTCGCTGCAGCGTCAAATGGGAGGAGCTAGAGCTCGAGCTCCCCCTTTTCTGGAGCTCCAGCTCCACCTTGCTAGATTTAGTGAGCGGGCATTCGCTGCAGCGTCAAATGGGAGGAGCTAGAGCTCTAGCTCACCCTTGCTGGATCTAGTGCGAGTTCAACCGTGATGGAAGGACAAGTTTGTTTTCTCTTATATTTGTCGTGATTATGATTAAATATTTATCGTTTCTGTGACAAACGCGTAAACACCTAATAAGAACATTGCTCACACTATGTGTGTGTGTGTGTGTGTGTGTGTGTGTGTGTGCGTGCGTGCGTGCGTGCGTGCGTGCGTGTGTGTGTGTTTCTAAAAACGGTTGAAACTTTGTATCTACGTATTATTTTATCTTTATAACGGTTTCGTTGTTTTCCTCACTTTTAAAGCTGCTTTGGACAAAGGCGTCTGCTATGATTATGTAAATTACTAGACTTAAAAGGCAATGTGAAAGCTTAGATAGTGCACCCCTATTTATTTTTTGTCCACCGCATTTACGTGTGTGTTATTTGTGAATTAATCTAAATCATCTGTTTAATTTATGAATATATTTCAAGAACACACTTCACATAACATTGTAATATTTTACAAAACTCAATCAATACTTATTTACATAGTACCCCCACTGGTAGATTCAAGTTCAAGTTGATTTTATTCATACAGAACATTTTATAACAGCCACTAACTGACCTAAGTGATTTACAGAACTACAAAATTAAAAGAGAATAATACCTGCATTACAGCACAACACAGATAAGTACAGCAAAGCTAAGAGCACCCTTAAACAGGAGTAGCAAAAACATTATCGGACTTAAAGTATTAAATAAGAAAACAGAAATGGCAAAACAGTATCAGACTTATCAATAATAAAACAGAAATGGTAGTGTCAGACTCCCGTAAAAAGGAAAAACAGCATCTCAGAGTAAATGGAGAATAGTAAAACAAACTAAAATTAATTATAGGCCATGGAAAACAAGTGCGTTTTTCAAAGTGATCACAGAAGGGGCTATCCTAACTTCTAGGGGAACACTGTTCCACAACCGAGGCCCAACCACAGAAAATGCTCGATCCCATCTGCTTTTTGAGTCAGAAATGTGGGACTAATAACACAGGTTCTTATCACATGATCTCAAGATTCATAAGTGAGGGTTGTGTAAACAAGACACACAGATTTTTCTTCTGTCTCGTACTTCCGGCAAGAAAACTTCCATGTCCTCTATTCTTTGAAAAATAAATAGGAAGGGAGCCCAAATTTCTTCTTCATATGCTTCACCATCATAACGCATGGAGTTTTCAAACAGGTCCCGCATTGTGATTGCCACCAAGGCATCATCCATCTTCATCCTTAAGATCTTTGGCAGATCCATCTTCCCAGTAAAGTGGTGTTGGCTCTCTTCCACCCACTCACAGGCCAGCTGAATGTTTCTCATCACTGCGGAGGCCTGTGTACAATATAATAATTCCAATAATAATGTAATTAATTAAGTGCTGCTCATAAACACTTTTATGAAACAGGAAAGCCAAATATATAAATAAACAAATCACGCATTACATAAACATTCCCTATACATACATAGATATCTGGTGTTGGTGTGATCTCCATGACATCCAACTCGGGTGGAGTGACTTCCATGTCATCTGGTGGTATTTGTTCCTGGGTGACTGTTTGTGGGACTTGACTGTGGGAAGTGACAAACATTAGAATGTTTTTAGGCATGCACTACAATTATTTTTGGGGGGGGAAATGCACAGTATGGAGGTTTTAATCAAAAGTATAGTTATCATTATCATACCTTGTCAGAGGAAATGTCTGTATTAACTGATAGCACCACCACTTCCTGATTTCAGGTATGTCAGACTGGTAAAAGATTACAATTGAAAATCGTAATAGTTTTTGTAATAGTTGTTGATGTATTCTCACAGTAATTTTTTGCTTTATAAATAACCATAAATTGATGCAAACTCACCGCAGCAAAATCAAATGGCTTTGAGAGCATAACATAGAGTGCATTCTAAAAAACAAAAACAAAACTATATTAACAAATGCGGTGCTTAGCACTCTGTGTACAATTCTGTTACACAGCTGCACAGCAATTATAAGACCACTAACCATCAGCATGAATATCCCACAATCAATTCCTCCTAGCTGAAGAGGGGCACCCTGTTAATTATAATCTACAATTAGACCATACAATACAGTATATAGCTTTCACATCACATGATTGTTATTATTATTATTTTAAGTCTTTATGTTTGCTTAATGTTTTGTTAAAAACATGCACTTGGTTTACTCAATTCACCCTAAATGTGTTATTTGTGACAACTGTGTAGGCTACTGCATTCTTTCTTAATACTCCACTACAGATATTAAAAGTTTACAAGCAAAGAAGTTAAAAAGCTGCACCTCCAAATCTGTCAGTACAGACATGTTCCAATGGCCGGGAGAAATGTGATTTGCCAGTTTTCTAAAGTAAAACAGCAATAAAAAATATTATTTATTCATGGGCAGTCACATGTAAATAAAGACATAATTTATCATATTGCAATAAAACAAGCTGGTATAAGATCACAGACATCCATTTGTGTTAGTATGATCTCCAAAAACATGCATGTTATTAGTATGAATGCAGAACAGTAGAAATAGAAATGTGCTAAACCTGAAAATCTGAATGTAACTCCCATGTCCAAAGTCTACAGGGTTCATGGAGTCAAAAAAGAAAATCTCCTTTGACTTTGGCTTGAGGATCTGTAAAAGAATATGACATTAGAAATTACATTAATCACAGAAAAAAACAATTCTTAAAAAAAAAAAAAAAGTTAAGTTAAAAAAAAATTAACATACACATATAATCCAGTGCCCTGACTCCCATGAAGGAAGTAAAATCAAATCCTTGGTTGCAGCATCATCCTGTGAGATGAGAATCATGGAGAATCATGGTGAATCAGTTATGATTCATTTCCTGCATTTGCTTAATAAATTCTTGTACTAACAATTCATATAGCAAATCATTAAAATGTGTGTGCCACATATTTTAAAGGATACTAACAGGTAAAGCTGGTAAAGGATCATTGTCATATGGAGGCAACCACGTGACCACCACATAACTGTTGACAGCAAACACATCTTTGCCCTGAAATGATAAAAACACATAGCGCAGTGTGACATAAAATATTTTTCATAACCGAATTACTAAACTCTACAGAAGCTTTAAAATGACCTGCGAAGCTGCAAGTGCAGCCATGAGCTGAAAGCACTGATTAGCAATCTGGTAAAAAAAAAAAAAAAAAGAGGAAGAATATTAGTACAAGTTACATTTATATCAACAGTAAAATTATGCCTATAAATTGACATGTACCGTAGCCTCTAACTCATCAAAGGCCAAAGAACAAAAGTCGCTTCTTTTTAGTGTTTGAGTTGTGCTCAGCTGAAGTACTTCCTCAGTTGGATCTTTGGCTCTATCCAAGACATAAGCCAGCTGAAAAAAATGAAATAAACATTGTTATATAACTAATTAAAACATACAAACATGTAATAGAACAGTATTCTGGAAAAGTAATCAAGATAAAAATATTTATGACAATGACTGCAATAAGAACACATTACCACATTCTCTTGTGCTGGTAAATAGTCAACATCCCATATCCTCCTGCCTGCATGTTCAACTGTCTGACTTGTTGCTACACCTTGAACTAGGTCAGATGGGCTAGGACAGTCTTAAGAGAAGATCCATATTTGTAAATGAATTTTTATGGTCTTAATAAAGCTACAGTTTATTGCTGTAGAAAAGTTAAAAAAGTGGTGTACTATCACAAGAAAATAAACAATTTCCTAATCTAAACTACTGTTGAAAACAAGAGCAGTAGAAAACATGACGCATCAAGAAATATTCTCCAAGATAAAGCAGATCAATACAGTTAAAGGGATACTCCACTTTAAAATGATAATTCTGTCATCATATACTCACCCTCATGTTGTTTCAAACCTTAATTTCTTTCTTCTGCTGAACAGAAAGGAAGATATTTAGAAGAATGTCAATAACCAGGCAGTTTCTGGTCTAATTGACTTGCATAGTAGGAAAAAATATATACTATGGAAGTCAATGGTATCTAAAACTGTCTGGTTATTGACATTCCTTTCTGTTCAGCAGAAGAAAGAAATTAAGGTTTGAAACAACATGAGGGTGAGTATATGATGACAGAATTATCATTTTAAAGTGGAGTATCCCTTTAAATTCCGATGCATTATTGCATTGCTTCGTTTTCTGTCACTCACTTGATTGTATTGTTTCCTCTCCTTCAGTTGGTAATTGTGCAGCTGTGCCTGTAGTATAAGATAACAAAACCACAGATTATAATATAATAATACAGATGACCATTCATTGTTAAACAACTGACAAAATAAAAAGCTTAATTAATTTACCAATTACTATCTGACCGTTGTGATCCAACTTCAGTTGAACATCTTTGCCCACTACTTTCTGGATACTGGCTTTAGTTTTGTCATTGCATTTTGTGTTGTGGTGGTGCAGTATGTTCCGCGTCATGAAGATGTGCTCAGAGGGTGTGAGGGTATTCAAAAAATAATTGTTCTTCCTCATGTCAGAAAACAATTGCTCAGCGCACTGGCTGTTAACCCAACCAGCCAGTTCTGGGACAAGTCCAATCCTCCGAAGGCTGTCTCTAGCATCCTTTGTATTCCTCTCATGGAAAACGTCATAAAGGGTGTAGTGATCAGATGTCCCAGTGATTGGGTGGCAGTTTGCATCTGTATCTGTTTTCTTTGTTTTGAGCCATGGTAAACTGACCTTTAGCTTTCCCTCACCAGCCAGATGCAGATTGTCTGTGGTTACTTCAGCCAGTCGTCCCTCATGTGGTCTAAATGGCAATGTTTCAGGCTCCCTCAAGTTGGTGTGTGTTGCCAGTCCCCTTGCAAAATCATATATGGCAATGTTTGGGAAGTGCTTCCAGCTAAGAAAAATGTCAGCATAGTCTCTGGGACTCTCTGCTCTTAAATTAAATTTAATTGAGTACACCACAGCACAGGGGCACATAACAACTGCCCAACCACCTATGGAAACACATAATTGATGTAATAATGTACATAAACAATATTTAGCTACAGATGAATGTATTATTCAATATGGCCCTTAATTAAGATCCTGTGGCAAATGCTAACCTGTACTGTATGTCTGTCTTCAAATATTCATAATGAGCTACAAACATTACATTCTCCTGGCAGAACACTGTAGATGCAACTACAGATCTAACTGCTCAGTGAAAGATGCATCTTACCTGAAACTCCCCAGACCTTCTCAAAGATCTTGTCGTAAGATGACCTGTTCTTCATTTCATCCCGCAGTCTTAGGATGAGGTCCATTTTTGAGCCTTTTGAGTCCAAGCCACATTGCTTGCACAGATTTCGAACCATGTCCACCTATTATTTTACAATATTTAAATAATACTTATAGCTTAATTCAAACACAGTGAATTAAATAATTAGCGTAACCAGCCATTACCTTGAGATTGATTAATGCATCTTGAAGCCTCTCCTCTGTCATTTGGAGATCTGCCATTTCAGTAGCCTGTCTTGGTGCATGAAACTTTTCATGTTCTGTGTTAAAAACGGTGTCAGCCTTTCTAGTTTTTGGTCCAATCCAAGGAGCCCAGTTGGTATAACTTGGAGCAACCACAAACGGGTTCTTTCGGCCACCTTGAAATTGAAAAAAAGAAAGAAAAAAAAAGTAAATACAGGACCATGTTAGTTACTGCCTTATGTGAACCCACACTCACATTTATTTTCAATTTAGAATGTTGCCATAGTTAACAATTGTGATTAAGATGAAACAGTAGTAGTAGTAACATGCAAAGTCTATATCACAATACTATTACTGCAATATTGTGGGGAACAGACAAGACCTATACTTTAAGTAAACTTACAAGCAAGTAATCCACTGCAAATGATTTCTGACATCACAGAGTCCCAGAATTGTTTGGTATCGACAGTGCCATCAAAGTGTGCTGGTGGAGCCTCCATTTCACTTACTGCAGATTTAGGCATGGTATTAAAAAATATCATAACTTTTCTTTCAATCATCATGATTTGTTTGTTCTGTTGCTTACCAGGCATATTGAATACACCCTTTCTGTGAAGGTCCATGACCACCACTGGTGGATAGTATCCACATTTGTAACAAGAAAACAAATAGTTGTGTGAGGTCATGGCTTCAAAGTGCATGTAGGCGTGGAGTATTGTTGCTTTTTTAGGGAAGGTCTTATTTTCTGTTTGCTCAAGGACTTCAATTGCTCCGCTTACAGAATGGTGAGTCTAAGAAAGTATAAAACATAGTTAGGCACATACCCGGGGCAGTTTGGCGCAAAAAAGAGGTGTGTTTCAGTGCAAACATTCCCTGCTGCTATTTTGCAGTTCCATAACAATTCCGCAACTGATCAGGAAAAACCTAGTTTAAAGTCAGTGGCGCGTTGCACGTGTTATTCAGACGCTATTTTAAGGGCGCATGTTTGGCCATAATGTAGCGTGTGCACAATGCACATACACTTTGATTCTCTCATCCACACAGATGCAGCAGTTTTAATTTTTGCAAATCATACATTATTACAAGGACAAATATTAAAACACGAAGGAAATCATTGTTGTCTCCATGACGATGTGAAAAAATAGGCATAAATCTAGCTTACACCATGTACCCAAATTATTACCCAAATTACAGGTCGTTAAAATAGGGCCCTAAATGTGTTCTTACCTGAACTGATGTACGTAGTACAATACACAAATGAAGGGTAATGAGCATATGGTCATTGAAATTGTGAATTCCATCTCTCCATTCTTGATATCTGTACATCAGCCCACAGCCAGGACATGCCCTGCAGTATGTAGAAAAGCCTAAAAAACAAAAGGAAAAGAAAAACATAAGTTAAACTAGTAGGACTAAGATGATATGGATTAAATATATATTTTGACATGTCTCACCTTCTACAACACCAGTATATGTGACAAGTTTGGCATGTGCTGTTATGAGCATTGGCTCAGTAAGTTGCCCGGCACACTCCACGCATGAGGTTTCTTTTGGTATCAACTGCCTTGGAAGATCTTGCAAAGATTTGGAACCAGTGACCAAATGTTGGGGTAGTTGGGCAGGAAGTCCTTTTTTTTCCTTTAAATAGTGAACCATCCTTTGAAGGCCTGCATCATCAGGAGGATATGCTTGTCCCCCATCTCCACCTGGTGTTGCTTGGCATGCAGAATCTGTTTCTTGATTATTCACAACTGCATCTGGCCTTGTATCACACTCGGCAGCCATGAACAGATGTCGGTCAGTACTAAATAGATGCCATTTTGCAATTGATTTATGAAGACATGACTGTCTTGGTTTGGCACATGGACAGTGCCAAGACTTCTTTTTTGAATCATATGCAGCTATTACCCTACCCAGTCTGCTGTGGTATGACGCTTTTGGCTCATATATTGAAATTAACTTTTTGGATGGAGGCCCTCCAACAGTCACTTCAACAGAAAGTGGAACACCTGCATCAGTAGATGCCTTTTGCTTGTTTAAGCAACTCTGCTTCCTTGCATCCCCAAAAAAACTACAAGCAACCATTTCTGTCAGTGCCTCCTCATCTAAAAATATGGGTGTAGTTTCTGAGCGGGGACAGAAGAGCAATGACTTGAGATGATTGCACTCATAAGGTAGAATTGCACTCCTCACTGCAAATTCAGCATTTGCATTGCATTCGTCCAATTCACAGGTTATTTTCTGGCTTGCACCCCATGTTTTTTTTTGAACATGTATAGGAGAGCATGGTTTAAAAAACGACTTATTAACAGCAAAGATGCCATTTTTGGCATCAATGCATTGGCATGATAGGTGCCGCTTTGCTGTAATATCTGCTACCCTTTGCCTGTGTCTTCGGTTCATATGAACCAGCAAATTCCTTTGATTTATTTTTATGCCACAGTGTGTGCAAGTCACCCTTACTTGCTGTCGGACACGTAATCTATTTGTTGACGATGCTGGGGATGGAGGTGGTGCTGGGGATGGAGTTGGAGTTGGTGCTGCTGATGCTGGGGATGGAGGTGGTGCTGGGGATGGAGGTGGTGCTGCTGATGCTGGGGATGGAGATGGTGCTGCTGATGCTGGGGATGGAGGTGGTGCTGCTGATGCTGGGGATGGAGGTGGTGCTGCTGATTCTGGGGATGGAGATGGTGCTGCTGATGCTGGGGATGGAGGTGGTGCTGCTGATGCTGGGGATGGAGGTGGTGCTGGGGATGGAGGTGGTGCTGCTGATGCTGGGGATGGAGATGGTGCTGCTGATGCTGGGGATGGAGGTGGTGCTGCTGATGCTGGGGATGGAGGTGGTGCTGCTGATGCTGGGGATGGAGATGGTGCTGCTGATGCTGGGGATGGAGGTGGTGCTGCTGATGCTGGGGATGGAGGTGGTGCTGCTGATGCTGGGGATGGAGATGGTGCTGCTGATGCTGGGGATGGAGGTGGTGCTGCTGATGCTGGGGATGGAGGTGGTGCTGCTGATGCTGGGGATGGAGGTGGTGCTGCTGATGCTGGGGATGGAGGTGGTGCTGCTGATGCTGGGGATGGAGATGGTGCTGCTGATGCTGGGGATGGAGGTGGTGCTGCTGATGCTGGGGATGGAGGTGGTGCTGCTGATGCTGGGGATGGAGGTGGTGCTGCTGATGCTGGGGATGGAGGTGGTTCTGCTGATGCTGGGGATGGAGGTGGTGCTGCTGATGCTGGGGATGGAGGTGGTGCTGCTGATGCTGGGGATGGAGGTGGTGCTGCTGATGCTGGGGATGGAGGTGGTGCTGCTGATGCTGGGGATGGAGGTGGTGCTGCTGATGCTGGGGATGGAGGTGGTGCTGCTGATGCTGGGGATGGAGATGGTGCTGCTGATGCTGGGGATGGAGGTGGTGCTGCTGATGCTGGGGATGGAGGTGGTGCTGCTGATGCTGGGGATGGAGATGGTGCTGCTGATGCTGGGGATGGAGGTGGTGCTGCTGATGCTGGGGATGGAGGTGGTGCTGCTGATGCTGGGGATGGAGGTGGTGCTGCTGATGCTGGGGATGGAGGTGGTGCTGCTGATGCTGGGGATGGAGGTGGTGCTGCTGATGCTGGGGATGGAGGTGGTGCTGCTGATGCTGGGGATGGAGGTGGTGCTGCTGATGCTGGGGATGGAGGTGGTGCTGCTGATGCTGGGGATGGAGGTGGTGCTGCTGATGCTGGGGATGGAGATGGTGCTGCTGATGCTGGGGATGGAGGTGGTGCTGCTGATGCTGGGGATGGAGGTGGTGCTGCTGATGCTGGGGATGGAGGTGGTGCTGCTGATGCTGGGGATGGAGGTGGTGCTGCTGATGCTGGGGATGGAGGTGGTGCTGCTGATGCTGGGGATGGAGGTGGTGCTGCTGATGCTGGGGATGGAGATGGTGCTGCTGATGCTGGGGATGGAGGTGGTGCTGCTGATGCTGGGGATGGAGGTGGTGCTGCTGATGCTGGGGATGGAGGTGGTGCTGCTGATGCTGGGGATGGAGGTGGTGCTGCTGATGCTGGGGATGGAGATGGTGCTGCTGATGCTGGGGATGGAGGTGGTGCTGCTGATGCTGGGGATGGAGGTGGTGCTGCTGATGCTGGGGATGGAGGTGGTGCTGCTGATGCTGGGGATGGAGGTGGTGCTGCTGATGCTGGGGATGGAGGTGGTGCTGCTGATGCTGGGGATGGAGGTGGTGCTGCTGATGCTGGGGATGGAGGTGGTGCTGCTGATGCTGGGGATGGAGATGGTGCTGCTGATGCTGGGGATGGAGGTGGTGCTGCTGATGCTGGGGATGGAGGTGGTGCTGCTGATGCTGGGGATAGAGGCTGTCCAGATGCCACATTTCTACACATTTTTAAATGTGTAATAAGACTATCGCGTCTGATCAAGGTTGATGAACAGTAACAGCAGTGAAAATGTGGTGATTGCCTGCACTTCAAACCACACTTGATGATGATAAAATCTAAAACGTAGAGAGAAAAAATATAGCACAATTGTATTTTTTACATGTTTCACTAGTTCACACTTACAAATAAGTTAGATAGAATAAATGCGTATTTGGCGTGCTGTCCGAGGAGAGGGCTCCGGGCTCGGTATTCGGCCCGAACCCAGAGTACTCCCCCCGTATTCCTGGCTGTAAAAGATTAAGCCAAGAGTGAGGAGTCGGGGTGGTGGAGGGATGCTGGAAAACTGTCAAGGAATATTAGGTGAGTTGACCGTGTGGATATATATACTTCTTGTCATGCTGATTAGGGTAGACGTAATTGTTTGATGACGAGTGGATTGGATTGATTATTTGAACGTGCTCCTCCCGAACTTTGTTTATAAAACATCATTTAAAACAGTGAATCGCCTGTGAATAGGTTTTACCACTCTCCCATAAAACAGTAAGGCCAGTGTGGGTGGAACAAATACCTGACAGACTTCTACATCAGCCCTTGAAGAGTGATTGAAGTAGTATTTTTATACTTGTTTTTAACTTTTAAAATGATTCAAACTAAATAATGTAATACAGAAAAACTATAACAACAATAACTGAATTAAAGTATTTGAAATTAAGACTTCCCAAAGGTTTCACAACAAAATAAAATATTAAATGATTTTTAGTTTTAAATGCTATAGGAAGAAATTACTATATGACATGCAAAAACAGAAATGTTCAGCATGTTTTTCACACACAGGATAATTAAAATAATTCACATACCTTCTTGTTGCACTGCATTTTCCATGTGGTTAACTACATGGTTTTGGAGCTCGTGTAAATGGGTATACACAGATTTACAGTATGCACAATGATATCTTATGCAGCACACTGTGCATCTCTCGACAGACCGCAAGAGGTCTTGTCCTCTGAAAAGTATTGTCTGATGCATATTTAAGGTTAAACAAATAGGCTATTTAATGCAAATAAATAACTACGTAGGCTACCTACCACTTGTGGGGGATGGGAGATTGCTAATAGAGAATGAGTAGGTGTGACGTAACGCTTTTTTTTTCCTTTTTTTCTTTTTTTAAGTTTTTACGCTGGCATGAGGTGGTTTTTCAGGCAATTCGAAAAAGGAATATTTCGCAAAACTGCAATGGAAACAGTTTTTGCGCATTTACAGGTCACCTGGGACGCGGTGTGTTTGAGGTCCATCTACGCAAATAATTATTATTTTATATTATTTTATTATAACATTTAATAGGCTATATTTAGAAGATGCTTTTATGCAAAAAAGGAACAAAGCTGTGAAGCGCCTACTGCATGGAACGGAGGAACACTTGCATTTTCCTATGAACAGTAAACAGATTAAAATACATATAATTTCGGGTCATACAGAAAATAATAATACATTATTCGCAAGTAGGCTAGCCTACTTTTATTTGTGTAAACTCACAATAACAAGAAAACGTTGCGCTTTTGTAAAAGAAAAGAAAACAATCAGACGCGCTTTCATGATCTCCGTGAACTGGAGCGTGAGAAGAACTGAAACAAATGTTATAGGCCTTATAAGGACGTGTAGTCAAATACGCCTTTATAGGCCTGCGCATAAAATGTAGTTATGTAAAAACGACTTATCAACAGAATGCCATTTTTTGGCATCAATGCATTGGCATGATAGGTGCCACTTTGCTGTATAATATCTGCTAGTTTTTTTCTAGTCGACTGGTAGTTGTTCATTTAAGCCATTAGTGGACAAATCGCCCCTTTATATTAATTTTATTACTTAAATAGGCTATATACGGGATAATGAGCGTGTACATAATTAGCCGCACTCAAGCGCACGACCGCACGCACGCACAAAGCTTGCCACAAAGAACCGGCAAAAGTATGAATGTGTCAAAAATAGCAAGGAGACATTTAATTGTTTATTAATAAACTGGTGTTTTCTGTGTCGCTGCAAAGATGAAGTTGGCGATGCAGACTCGCCATGAACGCCAGAGAGAAATGCATGTGAAATGCACATTTCATATGGACTGCATAATCAGAGAGTAGCCTATTTCTTTCGTTTAAAAGTATTTTCGTTTAAAAGTAGACATTTCAAGCTTCCTATAATAGATAGCCTATATTTCTCAAATCTGTGATGCACAAGCTGAGTTTCGGCGCCCTCCAGCAATGCAAATAATTGTGCCGACGCCTTATTACATTGTCTGCTATATATTTATATATTCTTATTTATTAAATACAGGCAATTGGTTGATAAAACATTGATCAAAATAAAGATACAATTTATACAAAACGAAAATCTTTTAAAAATGGTCTTTCTACAAAAGAAAACTTAATGAAGTGTTCAAAATCATGTCTTACCCACTCCATGTCTCCAGTCATACTGCGCATCTCATGATGTATCTTTATCTTTCTCTTGCTGCATATGCTCACTTTCATAATCAACACTGATTAAATTAAAAAAATAACATTAGTCTACAATATTTAAACATAAATATGAAACTAGAATGTTTTCTTTAATGGCTACAACACATAGGCCTATACAATACAGAGAAATTTCATGTCTTGTCAGCCACAACATAATGACGTCACATATTTTCCAACTCAGTCCTTAGCTGTTCACAGGACCAACAGCGGCCATTCGGAACGTTTTTGGGACTTTTATGGTTTATGGGACTAAAATTTTTAAAAAAAGTTTACCTTTTTTTACCAAAAGAAAACAGCCAAAGAAGACACGTGAGAAATTGTAAGGAACAAAGCAGGCTACATTTATTTTAACTGAACAATTGTAGAGGTGATTTTGTGTGTGTGTGTTGGGGAGGGGTCTGGTCTGGGTCTGGGGTTGTTAGCTGTGGCCGGGGTTACTCCGATGGAAATTCTTCCTGTTGGCGTCTAACCTGAAATAACGAAATGAGCAGAGTAGCCTATTGGTAACTGTTTATGTTATCATTGTGCAAATGCATCATACAGCTCGATCCTATATATAGGCTATAGGCTATCATGTCTTTATCATAGCCTACTTCTACGTTAAAAAAGCTGAAGCAATAGCCCCCAATGGACATTCATGTTAAATTTTTACCGTGCACGTGCGTATTGTGTCCCCTGTTATTTGAACAACGGATGCATCAAACGTTAGGCTATTCAGTGCTCTAAAAACTGGCATATTTCATGGTATTGTGTAATGCAAGGTAATTGCAAAAGAAATGTGCGGGGTGGCCAGTGGGGGAGAGTTGAGACACTGTAGGCTACCCCAGATTTCTGTTGAGTTGTTCAGTGTTATGATACTGTACAAGGCCTATTAATACATAATGAAAATGGTACGTTATTTTTTTCAGACACATTTATTATAATTAGCCTACTTTTGCCGGTGCTCGATGCTTGAACTGCACCCAGGATTGATTAACGTGCGATATTAGTCATTGCTTAAATGAATGACTAACGAATGACTAACGTTAAAAATATTTAGTCTATCAACTCTAATCAAATTAGATGGCCTACATCTAATGACATAAGGCCTATTTAAGTAGCCTAATTAGTATCCAGCTCTTTACATTACATTAGATAGACGAGTTAGCATTTATAGACCTTCGTTCATCTTCGTGTGGCGTTAACTCAAGTTGAGGGAACAGTAAATCTCTAATTTTAATCCGACTACGCCACCCTGGGGGGGCACCAGGGAAATAACTCCCACGAAAGACACACAGGTAAGTGTTACCATTTGGACAGGCAGAGAACAGGAGACGTGACAATACAAAAATACTTTATTATAAAATGATCAGCACCAATAAAACTCGCTCTCAGGACTCTTACACCTAACAAATACTTCCTCCGAGCCAAGCTTGGCGGGAACAGGGCAGGCCGGCTGCAATCCCAGAGGTTGTCCAAATCCACCTCAAGTCACCGCAAATCAAACCAGCACACCCACACCATAAGGACGTGTTTGTCAGCACACACAGCACACGGTGTAACACACCACTCGAATGAAGCAGCTAGCCTCCCCCGTTCCACGCCAAATCCTCACTGGCTCCTGGAGAGAGAAGAAAAGGGACTTGTAGTAACAATCAAAATAAAATACACAAAATGAAAAGAAACTAAAGTAAAGCCACCCGATATGGCAGCTATAATACTCCAGCCCACTAACGGTGCCTTCCGCCGCTCAAGCTGACAATCAGCGACTAGTGGCACAAAAATAACAGGCCCGGGGATGAAAGGAAAACAAACACAAACTTATATAATTATAAACAAGGAAAATGCCACAAGTAATCACACAAAACAGAATTTACCACAAAGTAAACCCACTGTTAGACAAAACCAAAGTTCAAAATAAACAATATAGAAAACAACCTGGCAAAAATAAAATAAACTATATAAACAAAACTAAATAACCCTGGTAAGCAGCCGGGCAGACGCAAAGCTAGAGAACTAGCCTTCCACCATACCTGCCATATAATCACCAGGCGTTAGTCCAACAGCACAAATAAACTAAACAAATTTAACTGAGAAAACATTTCCAGGAAGCAAAACAGCAGCGGCGTCGCGTGCAGCGTTTTCCACTATGGATTAGAGACTGCGATGATCCATTCACAGTTTAGGTAGAACCATGATCGAACGCAACGTTGTATGGTTACTCACAACCGGTGCTGCGGCTCTGTTTACTGGCCAGCGTTCACCCGCATCTGCCAACGCGTTCTTACTGAAAGCAACTCCGCCAGAAAACTGTTACCATGCCATCGCCACCAGCCCGGCTATAAATAAACTTAAGGGGACCGAGAACCGAAACAAAATGCCAGGAAGTGAGGAGCACAGACCTACAAGGACCTGTAAGCCCGTCAAAATAAAGGTCCTTAAATAGTACGGCTGCTTCCCCCTTATTGGAGTATCAAAGCCCCACTCAACAAGGACCAATCGGCAGGCCAAATCACTTATCCGGCCACATTCGGAACTCAAATTAAGATATTTTTGATTAAATCTGAGAGCTGTCTCACTCCTCCATATGCTTCTCTGTTATTGAAACTTGCCGGCCCAGAAAGTTAGTAAAGACATTAAGTTCATCAAGCGACGAGAATACTTTTTGTGCGCAAAAAAAACAAAAAAAAACCTTTTTAACAAATTAGTTTAAATTAAGATGCTATGCTATGCCTATAGCATTAGGTATTATTCCACAAAGGACTGTTTATAAGGTGATAATCCGTTATACATGTAATAGGCCGTATTTTGAAGATTTTTGTATCTTCTGTTATAAAGACGAAGATTGACATTTCGTTAATGAAAAAAAATGAAAAAATAAGAACACATTGTAAAAAATTGGGGTTCATTTATATGTGGAAATAAATCTGATATTGGATGTGCATTTTGGACCTGCCGTGTGCGGACAGATCGTACATTCTGGAAATGTCGTAGGCTACGTCATTAACGTGATAGGCCGTTTCTTTAAGCTTTTTCCTCTCCATATCTTCCCAAGAAACTGTGGCATTCTCTTGGTCAGCGTTACGTCACAAATCATGTGACCTGCATAGCAACCATGTTTGAAGGGTAAAACAAACCGAAGGCAAAGCCCGAGGCAAATCAAAAAGGTATCTATTCACAGAAGTTTTGCAGTGGATTATGTCAGTTATGGATACTAACGGACTACTTTGTATTAATGATGAATGATATCTGTGTATGCGAATCTCTTTTGCTATTTATCTTGGCCTCACTGTATAAGTAACCATGGCAACTGATAGAGTTACCACCTAAAATGGCGGCGCCTTCCCGGAATGCAACGCTGCGGGAAAAGATCGCGACGTAACTCTTTGAAAGCGAGAAAGTTAACCTGCGCATGCGCGGCCCCGCCCACTAAATCCAGCGGGGTGAAGCTGGAGCTCAAGCGAGGGGAGGAGCTAGAGCTCTAACTCCTCCCATTTGGCTCTGCATCGAGTACCACTTGCTGATTCTCGCGGGATCAGCTGTATTGATGAACTTCACGAGACTAGAGCGCGCACACCAATTCTGCCAGTGAGCTAGTGGAGTTTTGCATGACATGTAAAATCTGGTAAGTGAATGAACGGTTTGTTTTCTACAAACTTGAAAAACATTACAAGACAATTATTTGTTATGATGACTGAGGCTATTTTGCCGTGGTTTCATGTTCAACGCATAACTCTTTCAGTTTGTTTCCTTCATGCTGAGTAACTAGGATAAAAAAAGAGCGATTTAACGTTTCCTGTCGTTTCTGCATCAGATTTCTGATTATCATCACAGGATCAGCCATTTCGACGAACTTCATGAGTGAGAGCCATATACTGTCTATGGTGAGAGCGCCCGCCAATTCTGCCAGTGAGCTAGTGGAGTTTTGCATGACATGTAAAATTGCGATCTCTTGCACTGGTAAGTGAACAAACAGTTCGTTTTATATAAAAAAAAAAAACCCAGTAACCGTACAAGTATATGTTTGTGACTGTGGGGTTATTTTGTCAATAGTAAGAGCATATAGTGCAGGGGCGACCATCATATGTCCAGGAGGAGGCATAGAGCATGTTCTGGTGTTGATAGCATAAGTGACAGGGAAACTATTTCTCACTCAGTCATCTACTCTGCCATTGCATGTGAAGATGCTTCCCAGGTCTTTAATGATGAAACAACAGATGACAACATTGAATTGCCAAAGAATTTCAGTGAGTCCTTTCTTAGGAATGTATGTTTACTGAATCTAAAATTGCAAGGGCAGCTCCTCCTTCCAGCTTCAACAATACAGACGATTGTTGAAGAGATGCAAAATGTACATGAGTTAGGACACTTTAATGACATTAATTAAAAAATGACACGCGTCTTACAACAGATGATGTTGTCAGTAAAGTCTGTGATGGTGTAAAGGATTCGGATTGGTTCTCCCTCTGTCATCAGGGTCCGCTGAGAACAACATATTCAAGAGCTCAGACATTCAAACAAATGTTCCATTACATAGAGCCTAAGAGAGTAACATTAGGAAATGATGAAAATATGAGACACAGGTTTGCATACTTCATACATGTAAAGCAATTAAGTAAATTACTGGAATCAGAATTCTGGAAGAATTCAGTGTCACAACGGTCTCGTGAAACAGACTCGGATAATTTTAATGACATAAGTGATGGTAAAAGCTTTAAGTCTAACTAGGGATGGGACGATTACCGGTTTCACTATAAACCACGATAAAATTTACTGACGGTTAGTAATATCGTTTAAAATTTAATTATCATTAAAACCGTGTTTGATTATCGCGATTTTTAGATCCTGTCCAGCCAGCAACAGTCTGACGCAGGCTCAGCGCGCAATGTTGTTGTTTTTTTATTCAAGAAGGAATAGCGGAAGGCAGTGACAGCGCTCGGGAGATTTTTCAGCCTTTTAAGAGAACCAATTCTGAGGTGTGGTCATATTTTGGCTTTAACAAAAGTCCTGAGGCAAACTTAATCGAGGATGGAAAACAATCGTTCAGACAAGATGATCACAACAATATTATCAAACTCTGTAAACAATAAATCAACTCTGATTTAATTTTCAATACAATTAAAAATGGAGACGCAAGACGGCAAGTTATTTGAATGAAACGAGAGAGCGCGTCCATTGTGATACATGGTGTAACGTCTGTCAGAGAGTTTGAAGACAGTGCAAATGAACTGGTAGTTCCACGAGACTTTTATAGATGTTTTCTCTCAGTTATAAGCACACTCTTCACATACATGTCGAAGAGCGAATGTTAAAAGGGAAAAGAAAACACTCTAAAACACGCTACAAATCAAAGTGGAAGTAAACACATTATAATAAAACAACGGTCAGCAGTAGAGCGGTCATCTTCTTCCTCTTAGCGCGAGCAATCTCACTCTCACTGTGCGTGCGCGCTCACATAAAAACAGCATGCATACAATAACGTATGCCATAGAAGAAGTTATCTTAAAGGCACATCAACATTCATGTCATGAACACTACTTAACACTAGGCGGCCGTTAAAATGGATGTGCGCGGTGTTATAATGCGCTGCTATTGACGACCGTCATTATAAGGAAGGAAATGGCACAGAATAGAATCTTGCTTTAAAAAGAGCATAGAGCTGCTTGTTTTATTTGTTGTTTGTTGATTTTCAAATATAAAACTTGTTGAAATGCCTTCAGTGTGATCATCATCTCTTTTTGAACACTTTCATCTCATTTTAACAAAACCGTGATAATATTGATAATCGCGATAATTTTGGTCACTATAATCGTGATATTAAATTTTCATACCGTCCCATCCCTAAGTCTAACCAGTTCTTTATTGAAAATCCAGAATGCCTGAAACTAATTCTCTACCAGGATGCTTTTGAAATTGTAAATCCCCTCGGCTCTGCTAAGAAAAAGCACAAAGGTGTTGCAGTTTATCTTTCTGTGGCTAATTTACCTGCACATGTTCGGAACAATACTGATCACATGTCCCTTAATGTCTTATTGTGTGTAGAATGAATTAAAACAATTCGGATTTGCTAATGTTTTCTCAGAGATGTTCGTGGATTTAAAAGATTTGGAGGAAAACGGAATAACTGTAGGTGGTGAAACGGTCAAAGGATCTTTGTATTGTATTGTCAGTGATAATTTGGGTTCACACAGCATTGGTGGGTTTACCGAAAATTTCAGTCGTTCACAATATTTTTCAGGTACTGTGAGTCACGTGACATGAGTTTCAAAACGATGACCCAAATGTTTGTGGTCCACCGCGCACCCCTGAACGTTACAGTTCTGTTGTTCGTGATCTACAAGTTCAAGACAACACAGGTGGGAGCGTTTCTATGTTCCCACAGCCCTATGTTCCCACAGCCCTAGCCCTAACCCTAACCCTAACATACCTAAACCTACCCCTCACAGGAGGGAGACTTGTCTGGGATGTAATTGGCCTATCCCTGTACCAGCACAAGCACTAAAACCTACCCTTCAGGGGACATAGTTAAATGAGGGGACATAGGGCTGTGGGAACATATGGTTGTGGGAACATAGGGCTGTGGGAACATAGGGCCTAATTTTCAAACTTTTCAGTAAAGAAGAAATTCTTAGAAATGTGGGAACATAGGGCTGTGGGAACATAGGGCTGACCCCACAAAAGCATAAAGGGAAACTCTGTTTTCAATACTTTGAAATCTTTTCATGTTTGCCAGCCTGGTCTCCCACCTTGTTTAGGCCATGACATATTTGAGGGTGTCTTGTCCTATGATGTTGCATTGTACTTGAAGTATTTCATCAAGAAGAAGCAATGGCTTACATATTAAATTTTGAACCAGCGCATCAAGCATTTCAAGTACAAAGGAACTGATGCTCTCACAAAGCCATGTGCTGTCCTCTCTGAGGTGCCCAAGCTTTCAGGGCAAGCCATTCAGAAGTGGAATTTCTTAAGATTGCTTCCTGTATTAATTGGTGACAAAGTGCAAAATCCAGAAGATGATGTGTGGCAGTTAACTCTCCAGCTTAAAGATATTGTTGAAATGATTTGTGCGCAAACGATTTCATCAGCACAGGACAGGTAGCCTATCCTTACATTCTAATCCAAGAATATTTGGAATCAAGAAAGACTTTATTTCCTGAAAGTCCACTAAAACCAAAACATCATTACTTGCGGCACTATCCATCACTGATTTTTAAATTTGGCCCCTTGATTAGATTATGGACGATGTGTTTTGAAAGCAAACACAGCTACTTCAAGAGATGCACCAGGCATTTGAAAAACTTAAAAAACATCTGCCTAACTTTATCAGAGAGACATCAGATGTTTCAGGCGTATCTTTCAGCTGGGCCAGGATGCAGTCGTCAAGAACAGTTTCACTTTTTTACCCCAACCTTTACAGTGACACAACTAAACATGCAGTGAGACAGTTTAGCTTTTCAGAAATCAATACTAGTGTATCCACAGACATCGTGTACAAAGGTACATCATATAAAAAGGGTAATTTTCTTGTGTCAAAAAATGATGAGGCCATTGAGTTTGGAGAACTTCTCATTATTTTAATTCAAAATGATGACAGTGTGTATTTTGTGATGGAAGTACACAAAGCTGACTATCATTCTGAATACCATCTGTACTCAGTGACAAAACAGAACACCAGGTTGCAATGTCTTAACATTAAAGGATTAGTTCAGCCCAAAATGAAAATTTCCTAATAATTTACTCACCCCAATGCCATCCAAGATATCCATGTCTTTCTTTCCTCAGTGGGAGAGAAATTATGTTTTTTGAGGAAAACATTTCTGGATTTTTCTTCTAACAATGGACTTCATTGGTTACAATCGTTTTTGAGTCCAAATCAATGCAGTTTCAAAAGTGTTTGAAGTGTTTAAACGGGCTGTACGCGATCACAGCTGAAGAAGAGGTTGTTATCTAGCGGAACGATAGAACATTTAAAAAAATGAAATAATTGATAGACTTTTTACCTTCAATAGTTGGGATTGAGCTGATCAACAAACGGACAGGGAACTACGTCATCACGTTGAAAGGTCACGCCGGCGCCGGCAATACTATTTTAACTACTATTCATATTCATCAGAATGTAATTCATATACTATTCATATTCATATTCACTGAATACTATTACTATATATATAATAGCAAACAATACTATTTGAACTATCCTCCTACGTACGGTTGCATTGTAAACAGTGGGGCGGTACTTCTGCCGGCGCCGGCGTGACCTTTCAACGTGATGACGTAGTTCCCTGTCCGTTTGTTGATCAGCTCAATCCCAACTATTGAAGGTAAAAAGTCTATAAATTATATATATATTTTTTGAAAATGACCTATCGTTTGGCTAGATAACAACCTCTTCTTCAGCTGTGATCGCGTACAGCCCGTTTAAACACTTCAAACACTTTTGAAACTGCATTGATTTGGACTTAAAAACGATGGTAACCAATGAAGTCCATTGTTAGAAGAAAAATCCAGAAATGTTTTCCTCAAAAAACATAATTTCTCTCCCACTGAGGAAAGAAAGACATGGATATCTTGGATGGCATTGGGGTGAGTAAATTATTAGGAAATTTTCATTTTGGGCTGAACTAATCCTTTAACGATTTGGTAGATTTTTATCCGTTACTGTTACGTATCAGAACATAAGTGTGTTTATATTGTGTAGAACAAAGGAATGTGCGCATGTTTTCTTTTTGTTCTCTTTTTGCTCTCCCTCCCTGTCTGTCAATTTGCGCTCATTTGAGTGTCACAGGTGCAGCTGATTAGAAGGGCGGCGCTGATGGACTTCTCGTGTGGATATAAGCCGTGTGGAAGGTCGGCTCATCGAGTTCCCCCTCCTGCTTCACGCTGTTGTATAGTGTGTGATTAAGAGTTGTGTCCGATAAAGAGTTGTGTCCGATAAAGAGTTGTGTCCGATACAGTGGTACGGAAAAGCCGTTTGGCTGTCGTGTGTTTTTCTTTTCTTTAGAGTAAGCTGCTGGTGTGCGGCATTCCGGCCTGTTAGCGGTATAGGACGGTAATTGTGCAATCTTATAGCTTTAACTAAAAATATTGGGAGGTCTGAGGCCCTATTTTCCTTTAACTTTTTCTCCTGTTTATTGGCTAGCAGGGAGGCAAGAACTGTACTTTTGTTATTTCTAATTCCAGGTAAGAGGATTTAAAAACTAGTTAGAAGACCCGTTTTGTTTGTTATTTTGTGGCCGTTTGAAACCTTCCCATTTTTGAACTATAACTTTCCTTTTCACAACGAATGAAATCTTACTCATATATGTAAAAATAAATCCTGATTCTCTGCTGACTATACAGTGTCGTTGTGTGTTTACGGGAGCAGGAGATGGAACTCCGGGCGTCACCTTTTAATAGGTGTCGCTCCGTATGTTAGTGCATGTGGCACGTAACATAATGGGGGCTCGTCATCAAATTCATAATTCTTCGATCACGCAAATAAATGAAAACCTCAAGATGGGTGAGTAATTTCAAATTATTTTTTGTTTTTTTTTCTCTCTCTCTTGTCTAAACGTAGATAAACTAATTTTGGTGGGGGGAGAAAATATGGAGAGTGAGGTTGAAGCTTTTATTAACTCTCCGTCTGTGGAGCAGTTGGATCGTTTTCAAAAAAAAGAATTACTGCAAATTGCAGAGAGCTTTAAAATATCCGTTTCACCTTCGGCACTCAAAGCTGATATCAAAAATGAAATCTTGTGCGAGATGATCTCTCTCGGTATTTTGATCGAAGAATCAGTCGTACCTCCCACACACGAGTTTGATCCTGTTGTAGCACTGAAATTGAAAGAGCTAGAATTACAAATTAAACGTCAAGAACACGAAACGCGTATACTAGCTTTACGCGAACTAGAACTGGTTCGTTTAACTAAACAGGAGGAGCGAGATCAGCCTCCCGGTAGTGGACCACAGGGTTCCCGTGGGGCAAGCCAGTTTGATCCTACTCGTTACATGAAACTCGTTCCCCAATTTAGAGAGTCGGAGGTAGATGCCTACTTTACGGCTTTTGAGAGGGTGGCGGGGAAGCTGTGCTGGCCTAAAGATATGTGGGCAGTAATGTTGCAGAGCAGCTTTGTGGGCAAGGCACAAGAGGTTTGCTCTGCCTTGCCCATTGAAGACTCCCTCGATTACGATGTAGTAAAAACAGCGGTTCTACGAGCATATGAACTCGTGCCCGAAGCATACAGGCAAAAATTCAGAAATCATACTAAAGCGGCTAGACAAACTTTTGTAGAATTCGCGCATGATAAAAAGGCAATGTTAGAGAAGTAAATAGTAAATGGACTGCATTTATATAGCGCTTTCACAGACCCAATGGCCACCAAAGCGCTTTACAATATTGCCTCACATTCACCCATTCACTCACTCATTCATACACCGACGGCGGTGTCAGCCATGCAAGGCGATCCAGCTCGTCGGGAGCAGCTGGGGTTAGGTGTCTTGCTCAAGGACACCTCGACACTTGGTCAGGTGGAACCGGGGATTGAACCACCAACCTTCCGGTTTGTAGACAATCTACATGAACCACTGAGCCACTGCCGCCCGTTAAAGGACAATATCTACTTCTCCCTCAATCATCCTTCTGCAGTGTGTGCCAATCCACTCAATCAGAACGGCACACACACACCTGGACACAGTATGAATGACCACAGGACTTCACTTCAGAATGGACATGATGTTGACATATCACACAAGGACAATGATAACACCACTGAGCCACAACAACCTCTGCTCACGGACACCATCTCAGCTGAGCGCTGCCCACAGAGCTCACCACAGACAGACATATTAGAACTGCTCCAAGATTCAGCACCCAAGGACGACTTCCTGGAAAACAGCCAGGGAAGCCAGGACAGCATATCACAGCCTCCTATAACACCAGAGCAACAGCCCCTTTCACCAGACACCTTCTCCCTCTCGCCACCAACTCCACTTCTGTGCTTCTCACAGAAAATGGAAGAACTGGTGCATGCTGGAACCAGACTATCACACTCTTTTGCTGCAAGCCCCCAGATATCAACCAAAAAACGTCGGGCACCGCTACCACCAAAGCCTGCAGGCCCAGCTCACCCTCCCCCTGCCTCTGTGAGAGCTCTTCGGCCTCTGCCACAACGCCAGTGCCCACACCCTCCTCCATCTGCTCGAGGTCAACCAAAAACAACTGATACCAGCTCTCAGTGATGTGTGTCGGGTCCCCGCTTTGATAACAGTAACTTTCTCAAATGTTTACAGAACAAGCGGGAACCCAGTGTGCCTGTATCTTTCTCTATTGCTGTTCTATTACAAGATAGAAAGTCTAAGGCCTTCAATAGCCGTACAGCAAACTCAACTAATCTGGTGCCTATTGCACGTCTAACTAAGATTGGTGTAGGGAAAAAAAGTAAGACTGTTAAGTTAGCAATTTTAAATATCCGCTCACTTAAAAATAAATCACTTCTAGTCAATGACTTAATAATCACAAACAACCTGGATTTTATGCTTCTAAATGAAACCTGGCTAGAAGAAAGCTGCAGTGCAACAATCCTCAATGAAACATCCCCTCCTAACTTTACTTTTATGAGTGTCTGCAGAGCTGTTAAGAGAGGTGGGGGTCTAGCTGCTCTTTTTAAAGATATTTATCAATGTAAGCAAATATCATTTGGGAACTACACGTCTTTCGAATATCTGGGTATTGTATTAAAAGGTGCTCCTCGCATTTTACTCATCATTATTTACAGGCCTCCAAAATATTCTCCAGCCTTTGCTGAGGAATTTACAGAACTGTTATCAACAATTACCTCAGAGTTTGACTGTTTTGCCATTGCTGGAGATTTTAACATTCACATAGATAATGCAGAAAACAATATGGCAAAAGAAATCAAAACTGTTTTAAAAACTTTTGATCTGACTCAGCATGTACATGGACCCACACACAATCGTGGACACACTTTAGATTTACTTATCAGTAAGGGTCTAAACATCTCATCGATTGTTATTAAGGATGTAGCACTGTCTGATCATTTCTGTATTTTCTTTGATATATTGATCTCTCCTGCCACTGAAGCTAGATCTGTGTCCGTCAAGAAGAGATGCTTAAATGAGAACACTAGTGTACTATTTATGAAGGCTATATCCTTAACACCAAGCATATCTGCTGACTCTGTTGATTTTCTCCTAGATTCTTTTAACTCAAAAGTTAAAAGTGCAATTGATGATATTGCTCCTGTGAAAGTCAGGAAGAAGAGTGGCAGACAAAAAGCACCTTGGAGAAACTCAACAGCAGTGCAAAATATGAAAAGACAATGCAGAAAAGCAGAGCGCATGTGGCGGAAGACAAAGCTTGTAGTCCATTATAACATCTACAAAGACAGCCTTCATGCTTTCAATATGGAACTAGGCAAAGCTAGACAGACTTTCTTCTCAAATATTATAAACTGCAATTTAAACAACACACGCACTCTTTTTGCTACTGTAGAGAGACTGACAAACCCCCCAAGCCAGATTCCCAGTGAAATGCTCTCCAGACAACAAGTGCAGTGAGTTTGCTTCCTTCTTCTCTGACAAAATCAATAATATCAGAAAAGTGATCAGCACATCATTGAGTTGCGCTGGGGTCAGACAGATCAGACCACCTGAAAAAGTAGTAACTTTGTCTGATTTCAATAAAATTGATGGCAAAATTTTGGTAGAAACCGTACAGCACCTTAAAACATCAACATGCGCTCTTGACACACTTCCCACATCTTTTTTTAAAAGTGTGTTAAACAGTTTAGAAGCAGATCTTCTAGAAGTGGTAAATGCCTCACTTCTCTCTGGGAGTTTTCCAAACTCCCTGAAAACTGCAGTTGTCAAGCCCCTCCTGAAAAAGAACGATCTGGATAAGACCATATTAAGCAACTATAGACCGATCTCGAATCTTCCTTTCATAGGCAAGATCATAGAAAAAGTTGTCTTCAATCAGCTGAACAAATTCTTAAGCTCGAATGGATACTTTGACAATTTTCAATCTGGTTTCCGACCGCACCACAGCACAGAGACAGCGCTCATAAAGATAATAAACGATATTCGCTTAAATACTGATTCAGGAAAATTATCAGTGCTGGTACTACTCGACCTCAGTGCTGCATTTTACACTGTCGATCATAACATACTTCTTGACAGGCTGGAAAACTGGGTGGGGCTTTCTGGGATAGTCCTAAAATGGTTCAGGTCATACTTAGATGAGAGAGGTTATTATGTGAGTATAGGAGACCATAAGTCTGAGTGGACATCCATGACATGCGGAGTCCCTCAAGGCTCAATTCTTGCGCCACTCCTGTTCAACCTGTATATGCTCCCAATGAGCCAAATAATGAGAAAGAACCAAATTGCTTACCACAGCTATGCAGACGACACACAGCTGTACTTAGCCCTATCGCCTAACGATTACAGCCCAATTGACTCCCTGTGCCAATGCATTGATGAAGTCAACAGTTGGATGTGCCAAAACTTTCTTCAGTTAAACAAAGACAAAACTGAAGTCATTGCATTTGGAAACAAAGATGAAGTTCTCAAGGTGAACGCATACCTTCACTCTAGGGGTCAAACAACTAAAAATCAAGTCAGGAATCTTGGTGTGACACTAGAGTCAGACCTTAGTTTCAGTAGTCATGTCAAAGCAATAACTAAATCAGCATACTATCATCTAAAAAATATTGCAAGAATTAGATGCTTTGTTTCCAGACAAGACTTAGAGAAACTTGTGCATGCTTTCATCACCAGCAGGGTGGATTATTGTAATGGACTCCTCACTGGCCTTCCCAAAAAGACCATAAGACAGTGTCAGCTCATACAGAACGCTGCCGCCAGGATTCTGAGCAGAACCAGAAAATATGAACATATCACACCAGTCCTCAGGTCTTTACACTGGCTCCCAGTTAGATTTAGGATTGATTTTAAAGTATTATTACTGGTATATAAATCATTCAATGGCCTAGGACCTCAATACATTGCAGATATGCTCACTGAATATAAACCCAACAGATCACTCAGATCATTAGGATCATATCAGCTAGAAATACCAAGGGTTCACTCTAAGCATGGTGAGTCTGCTTTTAGCTATTATGCCAGCCGCAGCTGGAACCAGCTTCCAGAAGAGATCAGATGTGCTCCTACAGTGGTCACATTCAAATCCAGACTCAAAACACTTTTGTTTAGCTATGCATTTACTGAATGAGCACTGTGCCACTGTTCGTCCGACTGTACTGTACTGTTGATGTCGTTGATCTACTAGCCTCTGGTGTCTGAGAGTCGCCAACGAGTTTTTTGACAGTGTTGTCAAAAATCTATTCCAAAGCTGTAGGGGGAGCTCTAGAGAGAAACCTGTGAGCAAAAAGCGAGAATACATCGAAGAAATCCCTAAACTACTGAGCCCTGCTTTAAAGGAATAGTTCAGCCTAAAATGACAATACTATTATTTACTCACACTCACGCCATTCCAGATGTGTATTACTTTTTTCTGTTCAACACAAATCAAGCTTTTAGGAAAAATATATTAGCTCTACACGTCCATACAATGCAAGTGAATGGCAAACACTTCAGCTTCAAAAATATACAAATAGTCTTTAATAAATATCTTATGAAGTAATTCAAAAGTATTTGTGTGAGAACAGAATAAAACATAACTCTTTTTTCAATGTAAATCAATGTAAATGTTTTTAAGCCTCAATCTCGATCATGGTGGGGTTTTTTTAGCAGTGGAGTGCTGGCACACATTCACTTGCAATGTATGACATACAGAGCTGAGATATTGAGTTGAGTTCAACAGAAGAAAGAAAGTCATTCAGATCTGGAAATTTTTATTATTGGATGTACTATTTATTTAAGTTTTAATTAGTCAATTACTGAATGTGTGAGAAACTGTATTGAATTTAATACAATTAATAAAAAATGTAATGTCATTCTTGACTGAGCCATTTCAATGCAATCACTTTTCACAGGGTTTAATATTAGAATGATTTTTTTTATTATAAAATATTAGCTTCTAGCTATGTTTTACAGTATTTAACACTTAATGGAGATTACCATATGAGCAGTACAATAACATTAACAGTATAATTGTATGTAAAGCTTATACTGTGTTCTATACAGCACAGTAGTGTAATGCTGGTAAATGTAACTGCCAGTAGTTTACTGTAATTTAACATGGAAATATTTTACAGTAGGCTACATATGAATTTTTATATTTTTTAATTATTACGCACATTTAAATTGAAGTTTGTTTAAAAGCTATATTTAAAAAAAAATTTGTTTGTTTGTTTGTTTCAATGTTGCCATCATCTGTGAAATTTCCCTTGAACTGTTAAACATTAAAATATTATTAATAATAAAATATATCCCACCTTCCTTTTATGGCGGAACTTGCTTTCATCTATAATATTGAACTCTGTTCTTCCACCCATACTCTGTCCTGACTTCTTGTTATATCTCTTTAAAGCATGTTTACAGACCAATCTGAGCTTTTGACTCATTTTACTCAGGGCTGCTGAACTTCCAGCAATGCCCTCCTGCATCATTTCGACCTGCCTTAATCTTTTTTTTGAATTTCTTTCATTACTGTTTTTTTACAGTACTTTAACTAGAACTTACAGATGCACAGCTTACACTAACACCATTTCTGCATCAGAGAGCAGCGACAAAAGCAAACAGAACCATATAATCAGTGATGCTGTCTACACTGGATGTGACATGACACATTCCCGAGAGTAGACTGATGCCCCATTCTGCTTCTGACATACTTTAAGTGATCATGCTACTTCTGACATGTGCAATGGTCGCTTCGCTTTGTCACGTTCAGTGTAACGTAGACAGGCTCAAGCTGTCGCTTCTGTTATTACGTGCCGGTACATGACCTTCATCCAGTTTTGTAGGGTGACCTTGCTTTTCTCAAAAACTGATCCCGCCCTGCATGTCTTTTTCACTTTCTTACTATGTGTTCGTCTTTATCTAAATATAATTTAGATTAGAAATTCAATATCATAAAATATACAATTTAGCATGATAAATTGTAGTTTTACTAAAAAAAAAAAAAAAAATTGTTCTACATTTACCATTGGTATCCATCGCCTGTTTCTGTCTTCTGGATTTTTATTTATTTATTTTTTTTTACAGTCTGCATTTCATCCTTGACTTGATGAGTCTATGATTTTTTGTAGCCATTCAATTAACCTTCTCGTCCCTCTTCTGCTGGTTTACTCTAGTGAAACAACTTTCGTTCCAAGTCCCATTATTTTCTTGTTCAAAAACCTGTAACCAAGCAAAACTACACAAAGGGGCTATGAAATAAAGGGGGAAACAATAAAAAAAAAAACCCACCCCCAACGTCTTTTTGTCCTTATTTGGAAAAGTTACTTAGTACTACCCTTGCGCCACTTAATATCTGAAAAAGCAGTGCACTCACTGGACAATTGAGTTATTCGTGATAGTATTATAATTTAACATTTCGGAGCTTTACTTTTCTACTTTTGAAATTCCAGGGAAAGTGTATGTGATCCCAGGACGATTACAAAATGATCTAAATCTTAAAGGAACACTCCGACTTTTTGAGACTTTAGCTTATTCACATTATCCCCCAGAGTTAGATAAGTCCGTATACCTTTTTCATTTCTGTGCGTTCGTTTGACGCACCCACCGCTAGCCTAGCTTAGCACAAAGACTGGATGTAAATGGATAGTGTTAGCATAGTAATCCCAATAAGTGACAAAATAATTCAAACATTTTCCTATTTACATGTTGTGATCTGTATAGTCACAGCGTGTACAAAAAACAAGGCTATATGAGACAGAGACCATTTTTAATCGTATAAATACTGGGAACTATATTCTCACTAGGCGTAGGAGCACAGCTAACGTTACTTGGGCGGAGTGGCTACTTGGGCGGAGTGATTAGCGCAGCACACGAGACGCCCTGACTATTGATGGTTCCGTAAACAAAACAAGCGTGACAGACTAGCTAGTAGCGAACGCGACTCGTGATCATGGCTGACTTTGAGGAATTGTCAGAGGAATTTTACTGTGTATCAAACCAAGATCCAGAACCACATAGTTTTGAGCCAGAATACACAGACGAGGAGTTACAAACTTTGGAAACTGTAAGACAAGATGCCGAACAGATTGATGTCGAAGGGAGAATCAGAACGAACACGGACTGGTGGTGTAAATGTGGAACATGCCGACAGAAACCGAGTGCCTTTGTTGTAATGAATGGGACCGGGTTATTGCCATCAATGTCAAGGCTTGATGAGTGATGACAATCAAAATATTTGCGTCACTACCACGGAAGATCAACTGGAAGAAACGCCCCATGCCGAGTGAACCTAATGGTCAGCTGTCCACCAAGTAAGTGATTTTGTTATAATGATCATTCATAGTACAGTGATAATAACAATAAAGGGGATACACGGAGCCTCTATTCGCGTAATAGTGTCACTACTAAGGTTACATTACAATAGCATGGCACTGTTACAGTATGGCTAATGTTAGTCATCTCAAAACATAACGGAACACTTACCGCAGCAACAGGTGATCCAATTTGTCCTGTCTTTATTATCGATGGGATGGCTGTATCCTTTAGCACACGTTTCATGGTCCGTGTGGTAACTTGCACTTTTTCAAAATAGTCGTCTATAGTAAAATGTTCAGAGCAAACGAAATACTTATTGATGGTGTTTACATGTGTGTTTGGATCTATACCCAGAACAAGTAGCCATCGATTCATCAGGTCAGCGTTTTTGGTTGGAAATGGAATTCTATGAAATATCATAGTATTACCTGGTCTCCCCTGTTTATTGTCGCAACTCTTTACAATACAGCGAACACCCATGACTGTAAACTATAAATTTACAATCTAGTAATTGCTGACTCTATTACTCCAACTCTGAGCGAACTCTCTGCTCCTCACCACAGGGCGTCTCGTGTGCTGCGCTGATCACTCCACCCAAGTAACGCTAGCTGTGCTCCTACGCCGAGTGAGAATATAGTTCCCAGTATTTATACGATTAAAAATGGTCTCTGTCTCATATAGCCTTGTTTTTTGTACACGCTGTGACTATACAGATCACAACATGTAAATAGGAAAATGTTTGAATTATTTTGTCACTTATTGGGATTACTATGCTAACACTATCCATTTACATCCAGTCTTTGTGCTAAGCTTGGCTAGCGTTGGGTGCGTCAAATAACACTTACAGAACGCACAGAAATGAAAAAGGTATGTATGGACTTATCTAACTCTGGGGGATAATGTGAATAAGCTAAAGTCTCAAAAAGTCGGAGTGTTCCTTTAAAGAATACCTAAAAGGGATTTGGATCTATTTGCCCATTCCGGATCAGTCCTATTTGGGATTGGTTGAAAAGATCTGCAGACCAGCGTTTCATTTAAGAGCCATTTAGAGGACCAACCATGGCATGTTTACAGCTTGAGCAAGACAGAATAAAAAATAAAAACGGTATAAAAATGTTGGAAGATGTTAAAATTTCTGGGATAAAGCCTCAACGACCTGATCAATGAGAATGACGAAGAAGCCGGTAATTGTATATTTCATTATATCTTTTCTTAAAGTTGTACAGCGTGTAGCGTTACGTCTTAATCAGACATATGCCGGTGTTGTGCCGAATTCTGTGAGACACCCCTCGCTGCAGCCTGTAGCACGATGACGTAGTTGGATCATCCAATACGTAGTGGACGCGCATGCGCGGTGGTGCGTTTTGGTCTGTAGGCTACAAATAAATAAATAAAAAAAAAATTAAAAAAAAACTGAATTGAAGTTAAATATAAATGATCACTTGAGTGACAACTGCGTGATCTGACTGCTGTGATCAGTTTGTATATTAAACTTAAATTCAGGGGGTGTGGTTATTATTATTATTTTTTTTTTATGTATGTACATCATGGCATGTAGGCCTAAGTACCGGTACATAAAACTCCGTCTCTATAGAAACAAAGACGCTAAAATGCAATCATACAATGAGCTTCTCTACTACTTATTGTGAAAATTATATTTTTATATTTGCTATTAGTATTATCCATACTGTAAAATCCTTATGTTTTTATTCAACTATGTGTGGGCCTAATGAAAAATACGGGACAAATCCCGTCCCTTATTGATTTGATACGGGAGTCGGGACGCATCATCTTACTTGTTATACGGGACGATTTCGTATTTTAAGGGACCTTATGTACAGAGCTTTGTGGAAAAATTTGTATAGCCATTAAAGAAGGAACTCTTACCAGGCAAAATATCATTAAGCACTTTTTTTCTGACAAGATTTAGTTTCTTGATGCTGTTATTATTTTTGCGTTTTCCCTTGAATGTGTAGCCTACTGGTATTTTAAGTTGTTTACAGACCGTATTGTAGGCTATTGTAGGCCTACCTCTATGATTAAAATTACAGAGACAATTACTTGACTCATTTTTGCTTTCACTCAACAGCAAATATGACCTGAATAAAATAAAATGGCTTTATTTAAAAATGTTCTGTATACACGCATTAAATCCATCACATTTAGGTTTAAAATCATTTTAAATGTTGTAAAATTAACTATTTTGCATGTATGTAGAGAGAAACTAGGAAAGCATCACATTCATCTCACTTAAGACCAGCGCAATGAGCGCATGCGAATTATGTTCATGAACGTGACAAATGAACAAAAGACTGGGAAGGTAAAGTAATTATTTATGTTCCCTGTAAATTATTTTTGACTGCATTATAATGATTTCTTAATTCAGAATATGATCAAGATTGCGTAGGTGGATGTGTTCGAGGAAATTGCCAGTTAAAAGTATAACATTTTAAGCAACTTAAATGAACGAAATGACTCGTAAAAAGATTCATTCATTTTGATGAACGAGATCGAACAAGAGAGTCAGCAAAATGATCCGAACTTCCCCATCCAGTACGTATTGGCTGATCCAACTACGTCATCGTGCTACAGGCTGCAGCGAGGACTTCTTGAATTCTGTGGCCCACCACAGTGACCGCAGTAGGCACTGTATGAGCTAATCCTAATCCTAAACCTACCATCACTACATTATGTGCATTGTATACGGTCACAGAATTCGGCATAACACCGGTATTCGGTAACACGATATCGCTGTAAGGAACATGTGGTTTTGTTAACATGATTTGTGGCTACTTCAAAATACCGCAAATAAGTATAGTACATCATTATCCGCACTATTTAGTGTTATAGAATGCACTTTGTAATTTATTTTACATGTATGCAATTTGGTGCATGTACGTACGTTGCCTATGGGCCGAATGAAATTCTAATTCACTCACTGACAGCAGGTGGCGCTATAGACTGGTTACCCTGGTAACCAGTGGCGGTTCTACATTGAATTACACCCTGGGCGAGACCCCCTTCGAGCGTCCACCCCCCATAAGAAATTTTTCTTACACCATTGGCAGATCATGTTTTGTTTGTTTTAAGCAAAAACTCAATTTTTATTTATTTCCCCGGAAAACAAGACTTAAAGGTACAATATGCAAGATTTTTGCATTAAAATATCCCCAAATCACAAGGCCAGTGTTATATATTTTGTTAAGTTGTTTACTTACAATATTCCAAATGTTTCCAACTATTTTTAAATCGTGAGAAAATTGCGATTTTAACCAAGGAAACGGGGCGTTAGAGCAGGGGGGAGCTGGGAGTCGCCAGTCAATTGCGTCATATCCGCGTTACCCTCGGTTTCCGCTCGTACTGCGTGGAGTCCTGGACAAATGCGGAAGTTGTAGTTGTAGCGTCAATCGAGCAACAAACGATAGCCTGTTTCGTGCAGTCGTTATGGAGCACAATTATTCTTTATCAATTGCAGCTGGTTCTGTCGACAAAGACAAGCCTCAAAAACGTAAGCGTCAACGTACGGGTCAACCAAACGACCCAAGAAGAAGTTGGGACAAGAAGAGAAATAAAACCAGGATAAACATCGGTGTGGCATTTCCTAAATGGAGAGAACTTCGTGACAAACTTCAACTAGAAAGAGACGCCGATCTTGCATGTGTTTTAATTGACAGGTGAGTAATTGTTTTGACTCCTTTACTGACATAAAAAATTGAATACAGAAGACAGTGTAAGTCTTATTGTTAGAATGTCTTGTTGTCTATGCATATGATGTGAAAAATCGTGAGGTCATATTCACTGCGAATACTTCTAGGCATGTTATGAACTATTGGCTGTAATGTTGTCAAGCTGTATCTTTGGTGAACTTTTCACGACATCAAATGATGTCAAATGTCCCACAATTTTTTTATATTTTTTTTATTAAGTTACCAAAAAGGAGGACCAGCCACGTCAACTCCTTACAAGAGACCTGGAATGCCTCTTCTAACCCTCTCCACCATAGCTTCGTCCAGTGACTCACCATCAGAGAGGTAGGCATTGGCAAATTTGTTTTATATAATTTATCAGAGTTTATGAATAGAATTACATTGGATAAATTTATAAAATATGCTTTACAGAGATCAGTGTTTTCTGGAGCCTGGAGTCGAACACCTTTCTATGTCAGAAAGTGATGAACAGCTATTACATGAAAGGTGACTATTACATGTGTTGTTATACAAAGATGTGTTGATAAAAATGATTTTATCATATAGGCTGGCACCACAAGCCACAAATTGCAGTGTGGCATAACCAATCAATTGTTATGCATACCGCCATTACAAACCTACATTTTTTTTCTTTTTTTGTTGTGGTGCCGTTTTTCAAAGATGAGCTTCCATGATGAGTCCACCATTACTGTGAGCGAAGATGCCAATGATCTTCAGAACACAGTGTAAGTGGTGTAATGCATTGTTACAAAATGCTGTTTGCTGTCTACTCCTGTTTGTGTAATTTTCTGTATACTGTACTTGGTTATTATTTTTAGTATTACTTCTACCACTACTAATACTACTATTATGTATTTTGCAGAATAGATTTTAAACACCCAGATGATACATCATGGGAAAAAGACAGTGAGGACAGCACTTCTGATGAGGATTATGTTCCCTCTATCTGTCTTAGGTTTGTCTGCATGAATCATGTTTTTTAATACAGATATAGGTAAAACAAAATAATATCAACTGATGGACGTACTGTAACTGTTATATTATCAATGTTTTTGGCTTCCAGGCTTCTTTACACTTTTTTTTTTTTCCTAACAAAATGAAAGTATAGAAAAAACTATTTTTCTTGTACATGCTAATAATACAATGTTGTAAATATTTATATATGTATTTACAGAACGGGTGAAGGAACTAATGACTTTAGAAAAATTGAGGAGCTTAAAGTAATTGATCTCGAAGAGACTGTCCATCTAACACAAGAAGATGAAGTGATACCCCTACATGAAGAGCATGTCCTTACATCTGATGCTAGCAACAAAGTCATGTGTGAGGAGGACATAATTGGAAAACGGGCATCTATTGTATATGAAGCACAGTTGAAACAGTTGGTCAAACTTCTACAGCTACCAGTGGTGAATTGTAAAACCTGCCGGGCTTCACCACCTTTTGAAGTCCACCTGACTTCAAGGGGAACAGCAAGTGTCATCCAATGGGTAATAAAATAAATGCAAAACAATAATTCTGTATATTAGCATACGAACTTATGAACTTCGGAAAAATATATATTTTAATAGGTGCATGTCACACAAAACCTATTGTTGTTTTCGTTATAAAAAAGATGTATATCATAGTCTCAAAGTCTCTATTCAGCTTAGTGAACCTACATATATAGCTGAATACAGTTTCAAATTCCAAACAAGACTTTAAAAGTAGTTTTTAATTGTAATCCATATACATTTTAACTCAATGCATATCATTTTTGAAAATTCGTTGTTTGTATGTATTGCAATCACTCTTGTGTATTTTATCTTATAGATCTGTTCAAATGGGCACAAAGTGTGGACTTGGAATTCGCAGCCGACACTGAAATTTGGAATGCAAGCAGGAGACTTCATGATGGCCACTAACATTCTGCTCTCGGGAAATAACTACTACAAAGTGGCACACCTGTTTAATTACATGAACATGGGCTTTGTAGGAAAGAACACTTTTTTTAATATACAGGATACTTACTGCTTAGGAGCAATAAAGGACATGTGGGAGGACAAAAGATGTGCTGCAATTCAACGTATGAAGAGTAAGGATGGTGTAGTTGTATTAGGTATGTTCTATGGCATTTAAAAAAAAAAATCTATGCAATACCTACATGTCATTCTATGTGCTGAAAATATTTTAAACATTTTTTAAACTATTATTACATTTCTATCATTTTTTAGCCTCTTGTTTAAATTTTTTTAATGCATTTTTCTGAAATATGAAATCAAATCTCATTTATTGATTTATTGTGCTCTACACAGCAGATGGACGAATGGATAGCCCCGGATACTGTGCCCAGTATTGCTCGTACACAGCAATGGAGAATGATTCTAAGGAAATCATCTCTGTTGTCACTATCGATAAAAGGCAGACCAGCCGTAATTCTGTCATAATGGAGAAAGAGGCTTTTGTAGCCACAATGGACAAGCTTCTTCGCGAAGTGCGGATTTCAGAAATATGCACCGATGCTCATGCACAAATCGCATCTATTATGAGTAAGTTGGTAGTTGTTGACCTATTATGTACAAGGAAAATATAAATTTGATATTCAGCAAATGTGTATGAATAGTCTGTTGTTTTGCTTTTCATTACAAGATCAAACAACTGGGTGATATAAGGACACTGGAGTTGTGCACTCATGGGACATATGGCATGGAGCAAAGAATTTAGCCAAGATGATTACTGCAGTATGTTTACTTCTTTTTTCATTTTTATAAAATACTCGAACCTATATTTTTTTCAGATTTGTTATGAAAATGTTTTTATTCTAAAATGTACTGAACCACATCTGTTATATGCATACTTAGGAGGCACAGCAATCTGGACAAAAGATCCTACTGCACTGGGTCAAGCACATAGTGAATCACTTCTGGTTCTGTTGTAAGAAGGCAGACACGGTACAGCAGTTCATTGTAAGTAATATATCTCCCAGTAGTCATCTCTTCCTATGACTAAATACAACAACATTTCCATGTAGCAAACTTGCATTCATCAAGTACAATGCTTCTATGTGCAGTGAGATTCAGTGTTTTAGGATACGATTCTATTTGTGCACAGCATACTCATTATAAAGCACATTACAATATCTAGGCTTTATTTGTTCTTCGACTGTATGGTCTGGATTACAAGATTTGTTTTTTAGAAACTATGGAGCAGTGTGCTGCACCATGTCACAAATGAGCACGAATGGTATCTTGGTCACTGCCTGCACGGTAGCCTGCCAGAAATACAAGACAAGCAATGGCTGGAGAGTGGTTCCAAAGCTCACAAGGCACTGGAAGTGATAGTTCTAAAAAAGAGGTGGCTCAGAAATGTCCATCGATATCTACCTTTCAGGTAACTTATGGAAGCACCTTCATGTCTGTTTCAAAATGGAATTAGTCACCAGTAGTCATCACTGTGATCAATGTTTTGAATACTACTCGAAATATGAACATAGGCTAATTTATTTCTCCAGATCAACCTGTGAGCTGGAATCATTCCATAATCACTTGTTGATGTACGTCAGCAAGCGGTTCAGCTTCTCACCACTGGTCTACGAGGCAAGAACTCTCCTCGCAGCCCTGGATTATAACCACCATAGAGATCGACCGCCAATGCTCAACAAAAATGGCCAAAAGATGTAAGATTTAAAAATATATTTTCTATCACACAGAACTTTCTGTAGAACTTGATATTTCGTCCTTCGAATGCGTCTTATTATCCATATATTTCTGGGTCATTTTTTTTGTCTAAATACAAATTATTTTTCATTACAGCTTTCGCAGACAGTTTCAGAAGAAAACTGGTAGATGGACTGTATATGCCTTGAAAGTGGCAAAAGACTACAGTTACATTCCTGATCTGCAAGCGGAAATTGTGCGCGCAAGACTCCAGGCTGATGTGGGGATGCCAAGGCGTAGGGTTCCAAGGCCTGAGGACCCCAGGACACTAGGCCTCCTTCCAAGTGTCCAACCTCCTTCGATTGACAGCATTCTGGAGTCACATGTCAGTAGAGGCATAGGTATGTACAGCAAAAAATCTTAGCTAAGATGTCTGTCTTAGGATAATTATGCAAATCTATATATACATTTAAAATGTTATTTATCCTAATTTAGGACAGATTATATGATAACTCTCTATTTTATTTACTAGTGTTATCGATCAGTGCAATGTTAGGCTTCATTTATAAATTGCACTTATTTTTTTTCATATAATTTCAATTGTTTCTTTTTTTCTTTCCTTTTTTTCAAAAAGGAGCAAGCTCTACACCACCAGAGTCAAGAGACGAGCACTGAGCTAAAACCTCAGCAATCTGAACCCCCAAGTTCAGAAGTCTACCTTCAACTGAGTCAGCCAAACTATTTTTATAGTTTAATTTTATCCTGAAACTTGATGCATATACCTAAAAATGTTTGTAACTGACACCTTAGAAAAGTTATCAAATATGTAAATAAATGGTAAATCATTTCACACAATTTTTTTTTATTTGTTATTAATAAATCTTACCAAAAAAACAAAAACAGTTGTTTTATTTACAATATCACTCTTCTAAACAGGTTCTTAAGAAGAAGGCAGCAAATAAAGAATAACATATTCTTTATATTTGTAATACAAACATTTTAAATTGAAGAGTGGCAAACCATTTTTTTACCAAACAGGTAAGACAACATATAAATAAAAAGTAACATTCGAATAAATAATTATAAATAACAACTAAACAAAATAAACAAGTCCTTTAAACATAAATACCCATTTATAGGAGAACATGACTAAGCAGCATGTTTCTACAACACAGCAGCGATGAATCCAGTGTACTGCCCATTTGGGTCAGGGAATTTCTCACGTACTCTGCGCACACAGCAGCTAGGGATGACAATGCGGTTTCCCGCCCCAAGTGAACCACACTGCCACAAGACAAAATTTCTGTAAGCAGCATAGCGGTATTCCCGGTTGTCATCCCCAGGCTCCTGTGTGTCATGAATTGCATAAATGTCATTTCTTAAACGGCGTGACAAGCGCAATACCTGCTCATCCAATATGTATAACGACATGTGGGGCAACATGCTTACACATGTGCTATCTGTCATGCCACAACATTTTTTTTCAATATCAGATGGCATTTCAATGCATCTTGTACAAGAACACCATCGAGGTACATCCTGTAATTGTTGTTCCTCTTGATGAGCAGGTGGTTGGAGGACATCAAAGATGAGGCCTGGTTCTCTATTCATAACTCTAATCAAGAGTCCTTGAGCTTCAGCCACGTTCATATTTCCTATAAGATTCTGAAATTGCACATTTCAAAAGTTAATGCCAAACGCTGAAACTATTTTGGATACTTGAAGTATGTCCATACTCACCTGTGTCATCAACATCCTGTCCTCTTGCAGCCTAGACACCCTCAATCTGTCCTCTTCACACAGTCCAGATGATGCAGTGTTTCCTCTTCCTCTTGCTGCCTGTCTTCCCCTAGACCTTCTACGTCTACTTGATGTTCTTCCTCTTGTTACACTGCTGAGTTCAACCGCTCCAGTTTTTTCTTCCACTCTGTAAGCTCTTCCCATCCCTTTTGCTCTTCCCATCCCTTTTCTTTTTCCTCTGTCTCCACCTTTTGTTCTTCCATGTGATGCTTCATGGCAGCTGCTCTGGGGAGGACTCCAGGTCTCATCAGTATTTGACATGGATACATCCAATGAGGATCTATCTGTGTCTTCCTGCAACATAACAACAAATAAGCAAATATAAATAATTGTACAAACAGATATGACATGGCAGCTGACAATACATAGATATACATAAAAATAAACTTGAAAATGTATATAATGTTTACACTTTTACATAGTTATGATGAGTGCATAATCCTAAGTCACATATAAGTTGCAAATCAGCATGCTTAATTTTATATATTCCAAATGTAGCATTCGGTAATAGTTATGTTTATGTAAGGAAAGTATTATTGCTTTAGGTTTGTGTTTAGTTTATTGATATTGTTTAGCACGTCTGGTGTTTATGGCCATGTAAATAAATATAGCATGTGTTATACATAAAGATTAATCAGTATTTTGGCAAATGATGTGGGTATGTTCGAATGTACTTTTACAACAATTGATTAGAACACGTAAAACTGCGCCGCGTTATCACAACAATGAATTCGACAAATACAGTAACATCTATGATAACCACTTTAGTATTAAACCTTACTTTTCTTGCGGTTAATTCATTTTAATTAAACAAAAGCATGTCATTAAACACAACATTTATAAAAATAGAACTTTACCTCATCCATGAATGATTTTTCGATTCCCGTCTGACTCAATATCCCCTGTGGAGTTGAAAACAACAGTTCCCATCATTCCACGCTCCTACACATCGTCATCAAACTACGCTGTAGTTGTTGTTTGGAATGTAGCGCCCTCTAGAGGACAAAATTTATCGCATATTGTACCTTTAATATCTTATGTCATTTCACTACTTTAGTAAAATAACGTTATGCATCTTTATTTAAGAAATGTTTGATATTTGGACTGGAAACAAGACAAAAATACTAAGTAAGAAAAGCATTTTTTGCAGTGTAATAACTGAACTTGTAACAGTTTTGTTGCAAAGCACAATATTATGGTGAAATTAGATCGTGTTTGAGTTAAAACCGAATTATTGTTAAGCATAGCAAGAATCATAGCAAAAAGGTTAACAAATAAGAGTTAGCCTATACCCACCAATTAATATTGCCCCTTCATTCATGACATGGATACCGTAATCATACAGAGAAACATAGTTGCATACCTTTATCTTTCGCTCGTTTCTAAATTGGGCACCTGATGGCTTTGACCTTTCTTGTCCATCTCTTATTTGGCACTCGACATCGACAATCAACAGATTTCCCCTGATCCCCCCCACACCAACTGTCACTCACGACAAGTCACGACCAGAAGTCAAGACTAAACCAATTCACCTTGGTGGTGGTGACCAAGTAATCGTTTTGTATTACCTATTTTTATCAGCCATTCAGACAATTCAGAAAAACAAAAATGTGCAGGAAATATAGAGGCCTGTATTCATAATATTATGAATGAAATGTGCGTTATTTGGAAGAAAGTCGAGGTGTGACTGACTTAGATAACTATATGGATCCCCCGTTCCCCCCCCTTATCCGTTCCATTTGGGAGAGACCCAGAGGTGAACTTTCATCCGCGCCCGCGCCTCCGCGCCCCCTCCCCTTTCCCCTTCTCAAACAAACAGCTTCTGTGCACGGCATCTTCTCAGCAAGCAGGGGCGCCTGCAGCTGCAGGGGGCGCAAATTTGCCAATTCCCCACACAGTGAAATGATAGATAATAGAAAACCGCTTCGCGGCGCAGTTTTTTTTTTTTTTTTTTTTTTTTTTTTGCTCGTGCCGGCTAGCCTGACTACGTCAGACTTCCTACTTCCGCTAATTTCATTTCGCTCCTGTAGTCAGTCTGAGATAGCAGCCTATCTTTCAGTTTTCCACCGGCCTGAAAACAGCCGGGCCAATCAACGAACAGAGGGCGGGCTGAGAGCCGTGACGTAGACGCTGATTGTACCGTGGATGCGTAGATTTACTTCACATAATCTGCAAAAGTCATTCACAGCCATGTTCACTCCGGTATTTCGCTCGATGGTTTAGTTTTTGCATCATATGTGTGTTTACAGTGGAAGTTAGATGCGGCTGAGCATGCGCATAACACACGCCATAACCAAATGTTATGTGATTGGCTTACGGGTAACCAATGATTTTAAACTTCAGACAAGCGCCCCCCCGCGAGAGAGAAAACACTTCTCTATTATGCTATTCCAGACTCTGTATACGAAGCAAAGTGAAGTAGCAGAGTCTGGTATTACCAGGCTACGTGCCGGCGGCGCCGCCCCCCCCAAAAATGCCGCCCCGGGCGATTGCCCGGTTCGCCCGTGCCAAAAACCGCTACTGCTGGTAACCACTGCAGCGCTTCGCAACTACTGTTTGATTACAAGTTTAATGAGTACAATGAAAACTGTGGTAAATATGAATTAAATTACACGCATTAGATTATCAGTTTCTAGATTTTAAAGCTTGGTTTCGCAGGGTGAAAACATTAAATGCTCTTTTTTGGGCAGTGAGCATTTTGAGCTCTGTAACTTCATTATTATATCACAACATCAAGGAAAAAAAATATTTTTTTTATGACATTTTGATTTCATATGACATTTTATATTTAATCTAATAATAAATCCAATCAACTTTGGCTGTTCTCTTAAGAAATAAAATGTTTGTGTTTTGTTTCAACAGAAGCCCAAGTCCAGCAGGTGTCATTAATGAAAATTAAGGAAGAAAAAATATTTTTGCAATCAAAAATCAAAGTCCTTGTGGACAAATGCAGAGATCTAGAGAGTGAGAGGGATTTCCTGCACAGTCTGACAAATGGTAAAATGCTCTCTGTCTAATAAAGAGCAAGTACTGTACATTTTTTAATATGCACTCATTTAAATTGTTCAATCGTTATAAAGATTTACTTATACATTTTTTTTTGAATGTTTAATGCATATGTCACGGGGTGACAAGCGGCCTGGCGGAACTTTTCTTTTCGGGATATGTTCCCTTGGGGAACGATGATGGCAGAACACCAGAACGGTTCTGGTTCCCTATGAGAAGATCATGGCGGCGGGCGAGGCTTGATGAGAAAACCCGCGTCAGGTGGCGGTGCGTGGGATTATGATTCACGATTGGGACACGTATTAGGAGAGAGGGTTATAAAAGCCATTCTGAATGAGAGAAGGAGATCGCCGTCGTGGACTGAGAGGAATACAGGCAGTGGGGCAGAGAGTGTGAGGACTTCTATTAGTTCAAGTGGGTGAAGAGCTATATATTCTTTGGATGACTAATGAGGATTATGGAAATCACGCTGTGAGTGTGGCTGAGCTTCTACCCCTCTCCTTATTGGCTTCTGATTATTACTGTGGCAACCTTGGACAGTTAAGTACCACCTTTGTAATTCTAAAGAGAGGATAAAGATTCGCAGTTTCTACTGTGGAGGCGGAATTATGTGTCTGAAAACTGGAAATTATCCAAACCGTCTTTCTGATTTCCTCGATGCCAGTGAACAACAGTGTTAAACTGATTTGTATGCAGCCCCTGCCTATTCGATCTTTTGGGAAGGAAATGTTAGCCGGATGGCGAGGGGAATGCCTTGGGAGCACCGTGAGTCTGTTCAATTTTGCAGTCCGATTGTGGATTGTGGAGTTCTGCAGTGTTCTGGTGAAATTATGTGAGAGTGGATTTGTGGTTTTGCTTTCCACTCCAAATCACAGCTGATTACTTTCTCCCATGCCGGGGCTGCTGAGCTATGTTGTTTAAATGATTTCATGTCCATTGAAGAGGTGTTATACAGAGAAGTTTCCCAGTCCCTTCTGCTTTATGGGGCAAAGTAACGGAGTCGATAGAAAGTCCTGAGGAGGCCGACACGTCTAGACCACACTGGTGAGATCGACAAATTCGATTGTGTTGTATACTGACAAATGACTCTGTGTTCTCCAGCAGAAGGCTAGTATTGAAGTCTTGCCGTCTGAGTGTTTACCTGCCTGGAGCCAAATCTCCCCTGAAGAGGAACCGTTATACGCTACCTGCCACCTACCTGGCCCTCGCTGCTCCACTGTGAAGCCCCGCTGTCAGAGAACTCACCTGGTCTATGCTGCTCTGTTGTGAAGCTCTGTTGCCTGGCGTATCCACCTGCTTGGAGTTTGACATTCGCTGAAGCGGAACCATTATCCGTTACCTGCCCCTCCTCTCACTTGAAGCCTAGAGAAGATACGTCAATTGACTCTTAACATTCTTGTTCTTAACGTAATAAAGCAAAAACTTTTATTCTTTTAACTTTGTTGTCCTGCCTTTTCACTGGTTTGCTCCTCGAGGTGACACGCCCGTTAGGAGTGGTGGTGGGTCGGCCACTCCGACCTGTGACACATACAAATGTGTATATAATTCTGAGGACTCACTTGACATTTCAATTACATAAGTCACATTATGGAGAGGGTACCCTCGTGGTTTTGGACCCTTTCGTTCACGAGTTAAAGGAATCATCATGGCTAACTGAGACTGGACCCTTTTTTCATCTCCACAGTTATCAACATTGCAAGCCTAGTTACATTTTTCATATTTTCATTTTTAAAACATTTAATGCACATTTATAACTACATATTTTGTAATATTACCTTGTTAGTAAATGACAAAAAAAACTAATCAACGCTGCTGTGAGGGTGTTTCTAATACAACGGCTGTGACCGCAAAAGTTACATCTTTCTCTTTTCTGAGCAACATAATCATCTCTATGTGTTTTCCCTCTTTTGGAAAGCCGTGGAAACTCTATCATATATATTTTTTTTCTTTTGTAGGCCAACTGTGATGACTTCTGCTTCCGAGAACTCTGGAAATGTGAAAAGGGTCCATAGCGATATCTGCTATGGCTGCAAATGCATTCAATATACAATGACAGATTTAAGCCCTATTCAGACTAGTTTAACATGGAGAGGTGGGGTAAAGAAATTATTACCAGAGCTTTTAGTCCCGTCCGAATGTGCAATCTCAGTAATAATTACGGACAATGTCGGTAAAGATTACGGTGACTTTTGGATCTAATAAACAACATGTTTATTAGATCCTATACCAACTAAACTACTGAAAGAAGTGTTACCTGTAGTGGAAGAGCCTCTCCTCAATATTATTAACTCGTCTTTATCTTTAGGTCATGTTCCAAGAACATTTAAACTGGCAGTTATAAAACCTCTCATTAAGAAACCACAATTAGATCATAATAATCTAGCAAATTATAGACCCATTTCAAATCTTCCATTTATGTCTAAAATATTAGAAAAAGTGGTGTCCGCTCAACTGGGCTCTTTCTTGCAACAAAATGATATCTATGAAAAGTTTCAGTCTGGATTAAGACCGCATCATAGCACTGAAACTGCGCTCGTTAAAATCACAAATGATTTACTTTTAGCTTCTGACCAAGGCTGTATCTCAATACTAGTTTTACTTGATCTTAGTGCTGCGTTCGATACTATAGATCATACATTACTCTTAGATCGACTACAAAATTATACTGGTGTTCAAGGACAAGCACTAAGCTGGTTCAAATCATACCTATCTGACCGCTACCATTTTGTCTATTTAAATGGAGAAAAATCGATCACAACTCCAGTAAACTATGGAGTGCCACAGGGATCTGTGTTAGGCCCTCTGTTATTCTCAATATATATGATGCCACTTGGAAATATTATAAGGAAACATGGAATTAGTTTCCATTGTTATGCTGATGACACTCAAATATATATTTCATCACGGCCGGATGAAAACGCAAAATTTTCCAAATTGACAGAGTGTGTTAAAGATATAAAAGATTGGATGACGCGTAATTTTCTTTTATTAAATCCAGACAAGACAGAGGTAATACTTATCGGTTCAAAAAACCGCCCACAAATCCTCGCACAATACAACTTTAACATCATAGGATGTCCTGTTACTTTATCCTCTACAGTAAAAGACCTGGGTGTTATACTCGATTGCAAATTGTCTTTTGAAAATCATATTTCATATGTTACAAAAACAGCCTTTTTCCACCTTAGAAACATTGCTAAGCTACGTAATATGCTATCAGTTTCTGATGCAGAAAAGTTAGTTCATGCATTCATGACCTCGAAACTGGATTACTGTAATGCTTTATTAGCTGGTTGTCCTGCATCCTCAATAAACAAGCTACAGTTAGTCCAAAATGCCGCCGCTAGAGTTCTTACGAGATCAAGAAAATATGATCTTCTGAATACGGATCTTCTATCGCCCTATAATCCATCGCGCTCTTTAAGATCAATAAAATCAAGGCTTTTGGTCATACCTAGGATATCCAGAACCACCAAAGGAGGGAGAGCATTTTCACATTTGGCTCCAAAACTCTGGAATAGTCTTCCTGATGCTGTTCGTTGCTCAGACTCGCTCTCCCAGTTTAAAACTAGATTAAAGTCGCATCTCTTCAGCCAGGCATTCATATAATCCTACAGTTCAAACTACAATCCGGCCTCTAGCTCATAAATGCCAGAGGAGAACTGGCCCCGACTGAGCCTGGGTTCTCCCAAGGTTTTTTTTCTCCATTAGGTCACCTGATGGAGTTTTAGGACACCATTAGGTCACTTGATGGAGTTTTTCGGTTCCTTGCCACTGTTGCCTTTGGCTTGCTCAGTTGGGGATATTTTGGGGATATTTAATTTAATTTTATCAATCAATAAATTCCTCTTGAAACAAACTTTGTTGTATTATTTTAACTTAATACTGTGAAGCTGCTTTGATACAATCTGTATTGTGAAAAGCGCTATACAAATAAACTTGACTTGACTTGACTTGACTTGACTTGACTTTTACCTTCAGTAAAAAGGTCTGGAAAAATTACCTCAGGTGATACTAATCCAGTGCGAATTGAACAGCTGTAAATATGTACGTAAATATTCTGTCATTTCCTGATTAAAAGTAGTTTTCTGTGTGTTTTCATGTATGGAGGCGCTTGAAAAAGCATTCAGTTGCGTTTTAGGCGCTGGGACGAGTCTGTGGTAAAACTCTGGTGTTTTCTGCATACCATTCAGATCCGAAATAAGTTTGAAAGCACTTGTTAGACACACTAAACTTCTTTTAGCTTTAGGTAAGTGCCTATTACCAACATTGATTAAATTCATGAATCGTTCCACCAGACCTAACTGTAATACACACATGATGACAGGAGTGACGGCGGTGCATAAATCGAGTAACCCGTCTCACTTCTGCTAGTTTTACTGAGATTTCTTATCCCATGTGAATTGGCCATTAATATTACAGACGTCCTGTGGTAAAATCACATTACTCCATCTACCCTTGTAAAACTAGTCCCGAATAGGGCTTTAGACCTCTAACCAGTCTCTCAATGGGCTCTCTGCTAGCACTTTTTTTATTCTCTCATGAGGATCATTTTGGTTTGGAGGTTTCTTCGATTTTAAGTTTATTTGGATAAAAGCATCCGTTAATTAAATAAAAAGGTTTTGTATTATTTTACTGTGCTGTATTTTAAACATTTATATATACTAAGTTATATTTTTAAATTGTAAAAGTTTACAAGCTCACAAGTCTTGTCCAAATGCATTAGTTTGTGTAAATCAAAGTAGTAGCTCACATGTGTATAATGCCAAATAATTAAAATGAAACATAGTTCCTTTTCAAGGGAACTCCCGCTGCGTCATCGCTGTGGGAACGCCTCTGCGTGATTGCTTCGTGAAGCACTTATGGAACCAATAGCGATGACGCAGCGGTTCTTCAGGGAACTAAGGTTACATGTGTAAGGCTGGTGCCAGTATGTCTGATCGACCCCTCGATGAAACAAAGGCCCTCCTGAGAATTAACACTTTGAACTATCTCCTGCAAATGCAACAGGAACTTCTGAGACGCAGCACACAGTGTAGCTCACACTTCACACACACTATCTCCCCTTCATCCCCCTCCTCCTCCTCACCTGAAATACACTGAAAACCTATGCAATGTTAAGTATGTACAAGAAGTATCTATGCATGTTTGATATCATTTAAAGTGTCTCAGTGCGCCTGGTAAAAATAAGTTATAAAATATGAGAAAAGTGATGTGTCTCTAAAAGGTGTTTAGAGGGGTTAGGGTTAATGAAAATAGACTATTACATTACACGATGTCCTGGTTTCACAGACAGGGTTTAGACTAAGCCAGGATTAGGCCTTAGTTCAGTTAGGACATTTAAGTAGCTTTTATAAACGTGCCTTAGAAAAAACATTACTGGTGTGCATCTTGAGACAAAACAATGACACTGACATATTTTAAGATATGCTTTCAGTTAAAACAGCTCAAACATGCATATTAGTCTGGGACTAGCTTAACCCCCTGAGGTCGGCTGTATCGCCGGCGATACCAGCTCGCTTTTTTTTATCAGTGTAAAAGAAACTCATAAATACTCTGTTGACTTGTGTAATGCGTCCGAAAATGAACAATAACTCAGCGAATACTCAGTCAAACAGGCATACAGGCATACAGGCATGAAGCTTGAATTCTCTTCTTTTAAATGAAGTAATTTATATAAAAAAACAAATATTCTCATCTTGTGAAATCTGTATTAAAAGAGAGCGATTCCAGAGCGCGCGCTATTCAAACGCAAATGGCTGAGGCAATCCACGCAAACCTGTGAACGCCCCCATATCAGCTCGAGAAAACACAAGTTTATTCAGATCATTACTTGTTTACACCGTTTTGCAGCGCTGTGAGGAATAATAATAATGGAAAATGTACCTCAGAAGTGCGGGTATATCGAGGAGCGAGCTGAGGAAAACTGTAGTAAGTTTTTTTTTCCTTCTTACGTGAATCGGGTTTCTGTTTATGAATGAATGAACGGCAGAGATGCGCGCTGTTTACCACAGCTTGCAAAAAGACAGTTTAAATTTAAATCGCGTGTGTGAATGAATGATGATGTTTTAGCAAACTGTATTGCTATACTGAGATGAGTGAAAATCGAAATGTAGGCTATTTGTATAAGCAACGTATTAAACTGCAAATTAACATATGCCCTAATATTTCACAAAAACAACGTTACAGTCAGGCGAAATATGAAAGACAACATTTTGTTGACTAGATTTGGGTACAGTTTTTACTGTAGAATATACTGCCACATCAAATAAGCTTTTGTTTAGCAATTTCTATATATATAAAATACTATTTTTTGTCAAAAATAAAGTCATCAACTAAGATGTTAGCTGTTCCAATGTTGCCTATATTCAAACTAATGAATACATAGATAAAATGTAGGCCTATAATCTTTCTTTTTTTTTTTTTACAAAGAAAGAGTACACTTGAAATATTGTTGAAATTGTAATTATTGTTGTAATTGTAACCTTTTTAATAAAATAGCAAAACATATTTACAAGATAGATGTAAGCAAAATCTTAAAGGGACACTTCACCCATTTGCATTAAGCTTTGTATTGTTAGAAACCCAGTCATATATTATAATGATCGTGGATTTTTCCTTTATTTTTCCCTGAGATGGGAGAAATAAGGATTTAAGTGTTTTACTTCCTGCTTATTATGACGTAAAAATCGTAATTTTGCGTCATAATAGGCAGGAAGTCACATTTCATTGAAAAGTGTAGAGACTACAAACACTAGCTTCTTATTATTCCAGGGGGTGGGACCCACTCACCCTACAGGCCTATTACTGATCAGTGGGTGGTACTAAACTTACAGAAACGAAAATAAAAAACCGCCATCTTGTTTGGAAGCTATGTAGCTAAGCTAACAAGCGCTTATGGAGTCAGATTTACGAGAATGGCTGGAGGAACAACTCATGATATGGAAGAAGAGGATTTTCAAAGTCTGTTGCTCGAAACAGATGTTCGTGGATATCTATACGAGCCGCAATATAGCGAAGAGCAGCTGAGGCTGATGGAGGAACAGGAGGCGGCGGCTGCAGCCGAGGCCGGAGACCTGCCTGTCGCGTCCGAGGAGCCCGGGCGTGCTCGAGCTGGTGCGGACTGGTGGTGCCTGTGCTCTCACTGTGCGCCTACGGACACAGAGCTAGAGTCCGTCTGCTGCCAAGAATTTCATAGATGCCAATTTCTCCTCGAAGAAATGTCTGAGGCAGACAAGGACACGGATGTTTGCGTTGTGAACCATCCTAGTTTCGCCCCGCATATGGACAGAGGCGTCCTGGAGACATATTTCAGAATTCCAAAGGTAAACTGGAAACGCCAGCCGAAGCCTGCAGGGACAAATGGACGTCTAACTGTAAAGTAAGTGTTTCAATTTTATTTATTATTCATTTCGTGAAATGTACACAATTTCTTCAAGCATTATTATCACGAAATGATTCCCGGTTAATACGTAACGTCAACTGTAAACTGTTTGTGCAGTACCTTTTTTAATGCACAAAAAGCTTACTGTGGCATTGTTTACTACTGTGGCACGTAAATACCATACATCGCTAACTGTGTCCTCAATGTCTTGTAGACAATATCGCCTAACAGCCTACCAACACTTTCTCGAATGGGTCCTGCAAGGCGAGAGATTGGGTAGAGGACGTCGTGTCGTTCTACCCGCTTGTGTCGTGCAGGCAATTCGACTAAAATATCCAGCTCCAGATGGCCAGTACTGCGGGCACCAAGAAGTTGAGGACGCTCAGGAGGAATTATAACTTTTGTTCATATTTTTATTTATTAACGACATTATTTATTATTATTTTTGTTGTTGTTATAAATATTTCAATAAATTGATAACATTCACGTTTCTGTTGTCCTAATAGTGTTTCTCCAAATTTATGTTTGATAATAATTTGGGCTATTGGATGATCAACATTTAATAAGTGGAACTAGTAACCACCTGTTGCATTATGACAATAGATTGAAAAATAATGTAGGCATAACCATTATTTTGCTGTCGTATTGTGCAAGTCTAAATGGCAAAGTTGATTTCTAAATCAATTTTCTCCCAAGTATATAATGAAGAACTTTATTGTAGACAAAGAATTGAATAAGTATTTTTTTATTCACAAATGTAAGAATTTTGTCATGAGTAGACAAGAAATTTAAATAAGACTAAGTAAACAAGATAAATTTAGCTAAAGCCAACAATTTCTATATACATCCATTATTTACAGAATATAAAAAGACGCAGATGGTATTGTCCCAAGACAGTAGTGATGGAGATGGAATTTGAATTGGGTGCAATGTGAAGAGGTCTCAGAAGCGGCTTTTGAATAAAGCTTTGGCAGTCTCTTTCGGTGATTTTGGTAAAGGGGCAATGTTGGGTGGCAAATCCGGTTGTGGCAGGGCAAGTGAGGAGGTTGGGGTTTTGTACTTGATGTTCATATTGCGTCTATTTTCAAGTACTCTCTCGATGAGATCTCCAACAAAATGTGTTGTGTGTGCCGTGAAGATTTTTTTCAGTATCCATTGCTTGGATTTCTTGCAGTAGACTTGATTGAACCGTAGTTCTCCTATAAATGACAAGGAATATAATAAAATAATAAGAAAAAAAAAAAATCATAAATTCTGAATAAAAATTGGATTGCAGTAGAGTTCTCTCCACAATGAATATATTTTTATATAATATATATATATATATATATATATATATATATATATATATATATATATAATTTTATATTGTTTTTAAAAAACAACATGACAATTCAATTAACTGTTAACATTATAATTTTTTTATTATACTATTTGAAGAGCGTACATGGTAACAAACCTGTTACTGTGGTGGCTTGTTTCCTTTTTATAATGTTTTCGTTGTGGTCAAGGATGGCAAGGTAGGACCTCTCCCTCATTCCATGGTATGAAAACGCTTGACGCTTGGGGAGGTATTTCAACATAGCACTGTGAAAGTTTTCTAGTTGCCCTGTGTGCAATTACAAATAGGACAGAGGATGGATAGGTAAAACATGTTGATTAGGATATAGAATAATATTCAAGAGTGAAAGCGCATTGATTCTCACCAGTGTGTTTGAACAGTGCCATATGGTCGAGGTCTTTCAAGAGCCTTTGGTTTAGGACCAGTGACGACAGGGCGTGAAATGCCGATGAGTCTTTTTCAATCCACATCCGCATCCTCTGGTCCTGGGCGGTAAGAGGAGGATGGTCACACCGTTGCCGTTTTCCATCATCATCTCTCCACTCGTGTTCGTTGCTAACATGGTGTGTAATTTGTTTCCACCGGATTTTCAGTGCCTGTGTGAAAGAAAAGATTTTAAATAATACTAATACTAACAATATATATATTTTTTTTTTGATATATATTGTATTGCAGCTTATAATACCTTACCTCTATGTTCCCCTTACTCGTGGCACATGAATACCACATGTGGTTTATGACAGACCTGTGAAAGACATTTAAATTAGTACTTTCAAACCTTTTAAACCAATGGAACTTCTGCAAGATTTCAAACCAACACTGACCTGGACCATGCGAGAAGGATTGCATTGTCCTTTTTTTTCCCCTTCGTCAGAATTTTATTCCGAAAGCCTGTGTTCGTAAATGCAGCATAATTTTAATCAAAAACCAACATTTTCCATTTATTTATGCATTGTGCACATTCAACACATACAATGGCTGAGTTCAGCAAGGCTGCACAGCTGGCCAGGGGTCAGGAGTGACTCAATTATGTATACTGAGAAGTATGGTGAATTGCGTGCGTGTGTTTACAACAATTGAAAAAACAACATACCTTTGGCTGTGTGCCAGATATCAAATTCATGCATGATATCAGGATATTGTTCCCTCATTGTCTTTCGTATTGACGCAGAGCGGTCCGTGGTCATCACCTCCACGTCAAGGCCCAAGTCCAAAAGCTCTGTAAGTCCCCTTCTAAAACCCAGTGGCTCCATGGCTCCAGAGCTGGTGGCCTCTGTAGACTAAAGAATCAAGTTTGATAAGTGTGATGCTATCAACGTTTTCAACATAGCATAATTTTTCATTATTGTTATTATGCATCCATTTAAATATATCTTACCTGCACCAGTTCTGTGTGTACTATCTCCTTTGTATCATCTAACATGAATGTGTAGTGACAGTACTTTGCATTAAAACCTGGTGAGTCACATCGGCCATCACCCGCTAAGTGTGGGCGCTTCCCATCCTCCTGGTCCAAATAAACCCTTGCCAAGATTTCTTTTCTTCTGTCTTCATATAATTGCTCAATAGCAGGGTGCAAATATGTGCTCTGGATGGCATAAAAAGTAGTTGGTCCAATCATTTGGACACCAATGGTTGTGCACCAGTCTGACATTTCTGTGAATGTTCCACCCTTGAAGAGAACAGCCGCCGCAGAAAGGAGATTCACCTCAGGCATTCCTCTTACATCAGGTGAAGATGTCCAAGTCCCCGAATGGCCCCCAAGACAAATCCAATTCACCTTCCTCTGTGCCCCAGTATCAATGATGACCTTCGAAGAAATTGGCTTCCCACACATTTGGCAGAATTTGAAAAGTGACATGAGGCTGGATTCGTTTACAATAATCTTTTTTTCACGCCAGTCCTTTACACCTTCTTCTTCTGAAGATGACGATGATGTGGGGGGGATGGTTGACTCAGGCTGATAGCTTTCGTCGGTTTGCAAAAGTTCAATGCTGCTGGCACTTGTATTGAGGCCTCCAGGTGTATTTGGGCATGCTGACTGTAAAATCCAAAACGAGCTTTCTTTTTAGTTTTAAATTCCACTAATATCAACATTACATTAGTTTTAGAATTCCCTAATAGACAATCTGATGTACAAACTTACAAACTCTGCCGCTTGTACAGGGGTAGGTTTCTTGATTGGTGTTGAGGTAAGAAGACACTGTTCATCATCCGACGACGACGACACCAAAGCAGCAGCAGTTCGCGTCTGAAATTGCAAACGTTCAATAACGTTAAACTTTTATGAAATAACATCTTACGTCAAACAATATTAATTTAAATCAATACCAACAAATTTACAAAGAACATTGTTGAAAGGAACGTCTTTCTAACATTACATTGCTAGCAGCTAATTTGCTTCTGAACTTCTTCACTGTTGACGAGTGGAGTTTTAGTCACACAAACTACAACCACTAGCAAGGAAAACATGCGGAAGACGGCAGATTTACTTTGTAAACAGCCAAATTATATTTGATGTCCTACATTACTACAGACGAGTGTATGTGTGTTAACAGAAATAGGAGTCTCTTACCTCCAAGCGAATGCGTTTAGCGCTGCTGCTAGTGCCAGATGTTCCAGGCTCTTCATCGTCGTCTGAAAGGGTAAACACGGACGGAATCGCAGTATCCAAAAGAACGACTCTCTTCACTCCAAGTACATTTAGTTCGTAGTCTTCCTTCTTAAAATGTAGACTGCAAATCCTCTTGTTTTTTAGGTCTTCCATCCGTGTGTCTTGTAAAGACATCGCTCTTAGCCACTGTTTGCATCGCTCCACATCTCTCGGTAGGGCATGAAAACTTACTTTTTGCCCTTTCCTTGATTTGGCTGAACATCCCGGTACCATGCAATAGTTCACCATTTCCAAATAAATAGTAACAAGGAATAATTCAAGAATGAGATCGCCAATGAATTTCAAACTCAAGCGGTAACGTTAGCTAGCCTAGTGCTTTCTCTGATAGGCTGATTTCGCATAGGCGGTGTTCTGGATTAGTGGGAGTGGCTTGTGGAGCTGTGCAAATGTGTTGCATTGTGGGAGTTGTGGTTTTCCATACAAATGAGCCCTAAAGTTACTTTCTGTAATAACTCGGTCAAAAAGGCAGCAAATTAGAAAATTTTAATACATTTCGACTACATATATGACGCACTTTCAATGAAGATCAATGTTCCCACGGGTGAAATGCTCCTTTAAATGGTCAATATAAGTCTTCTTCTAAATATATCTTTTGTCCTTGCATTGTGGCTCAGTCAGTGTCACACCTGAGTGAATGGCTCATCATTATGCAGAGTGGGTGGGACATTGTATTCTCAGGTGTAAACCACTCCTCCTTCACGCCCCCCTCGCATATTCGCTTTCCAAGCAAAACCTGTTTTACATCAATTTAATTCAATGTATTGTTTTATGTGAACGATAAAGCAAGACTATTTTCACATAATTTTGAAGCCAGAACTCAAAGCGACAACATCCATTAGTCAAAAGTCTTATTGACACATATTTATTATGAGTTTTGTGGTCTTATTTCAGCAACTTTCATTTTTATTTTTTTCAATAACCACGCATAAACATTCTCTTAAAAATTCAAAAATATACATGCATGGTGATCACATATTTTGGTAGCCCTGTTTGTGCTATATAGAGTGAATTTACACCTTTGCCATTAACATGTTTATAAATAACTGAAAAAAGCACTAATGTCAGAGCATGTCAGAACACCTCCAGGGCCCAGAAAACCGCTCAGACTCCAGAATGTGTGCTATCACACACACACACACAAGCTATACACACACACAAGCTACACACACACAAGCTACACACACACAAGCACACACACACACACACACACACACACACACACACACCGGAATGTCCGGATACATTCCTGTTACGTTCATTCCTGTTATGCAATTTTCATTTCTGTTATTACATTTTTTTTCTCTAAAAAATAAAGTTAAACCACTGATTTTCTCAATTGTGTTATGTTTATCATTTATCCAACAGTTTAATTAATTACATGATAAAAACATTTATAAATTTAAGGTTTGGGTCTCCTTTAAAATGAAAAAACGGCTTTGCATTTTTTTTTTTTTTTTACACCTTGTGTGCATATATTGTGATTTTTAGTGACAAATGTCAATTATTTAAACATGCAACCTACCATTTCTTTAAAATCAACACTTTTGTGAGAGTAAAACAAAGAAATTAGTTGTCATATTTTTTATACATACTTTTTAAAAGACACCTGATTTTTGGTAACAGGACTGAGAAAAATGCATCCATCTCCCACTTTGAAACCTGGTACAAAATGAAATAAAGTTACCTGAGATTGACCAATATACATTTTGAATAGTGGAATGTGTGTGTTTTTAGATTCAGTGTTGAAAAAAGATAATAAATTAGTTTAATTTTTAAAAGTTACAACAGGCCAATGTCACCCTTTCGGTGGAATGGCTCACATATGAGGATTGTGTTCCATTTAATCTTGTTGTGTTGCGTAAAAGGAAAGACAGTAACGCGCAAAGACCTTCCCCGCTGATCGACTGCCCTCATTGGTTCGATCCAGCCGGGCCTTACACATGCTTAACCGAGACGTTTGTTTCTGTATTTCTTGTCAGCATTGTCAACAAAGGATGAGATGCTAGGAGCTTCCTCCAAAATGCGAAGTATGATTGTCAACCCTGACTCTTCTGATGAAGTAGACAACTTGCATAAAGAGAACCAAAAGGTGAAAAGAAGGGCTTCATCCTCTTCCAATGAATCAGTATCTTACTCCACTTCTGATTCATCTGTTTCGTCTTCACCCCACAAATCAAGGAAACATAAGAAAAGAAATCAAAGAAAGCAGAAAAAAAAATGCAGGTGAGGTATGTTGTCATTGTCATAACCATACCATCATCAATGTTATATAATGGTGTCCTAAAGTACTGGGAAAAAGTTTTAAATACTAGTGTAAAATGTTGTCTAGTAAGTGCATTATCAAAAACAATGCCATAAATAGTTTCCACTTCTGAATTAAAGCTACACTGTGTGATATTTTCCCCCATCTAGCGGTGAAATTGTATATGACTACCCAGTGAATATTAGTTTCTGTTCCTTTCAATTTCGAGGGCGTTTTAACTCCTACGGTGGCCGTATTATTCCAAGATTAACATGGCTTCCAGTTCGACTTCATCCAATTGCGCCTTTAAAACTATCACCTGTGATCCGTCGCAGTAGAGGTCTGCAAGCCCGTCGGGACCCGATGGGGCCCGACACGCTAAGCCCATTCGGGCCGGGCTCGGGTCTTTTTTTTTTTTTTTTTACAGATCGGGCTCGGGTCGGACTCTGGCTTATTTAGCTTCTCTCCTTTCATTGTGCCCATAATATACGTGCAGAGCACACGTCACATAATGTGAATGAAATATTGTTATATTTATTATATTATAAATATTATAACATCGCCTAAGCAACACAAACGCAATACGCACGCGTCACTCACGTGCATTAACAGGTGACAGTTGACCATGCAAATATTTTTTTATTAATATTATTTAACATTAGCCAGTTGGCGAAGAGTTCTTCATTTTTGAACATTGTTTTGAACATTGTTCTTCAGTTACTAAAAAGCAAAGAAAGGTAGGCCGTTTATTTACTTATTTTTGCGGTTGGATCCCGTAGCGCTATATTCTCTACTGCATGCTTATGCTTCTCTTTAATGGACAGTCTGTTCAATATTTGTGGGCATGATTGGTGATGTTTCAGGCCAATAATAAAAGTTTACCTTTTAGTAGCGTGTGATGTGCCGTGTTTGTGTGTAGCAGAGACAGCTCGCATCAGAGAGCGCGCATCAAAGAGCGCGCGCGTCAGAGAGAGCTTAAAGTGATATTGATGTTGGTCTCGGGTCGGGTCGGGTCGGGTCGGGTTCGGGCTGAAAAAATTGCAGCCGTTGTCGGGGTGGGGCCGGGTAGGGCTTGAACACCACGGGCCGGGTTAGGGCTGGAGTTTTTGGCCCGTGCAGGGCTCTACGTCGCAGCACAGATTTAACAATACTTTTTCACCATTGACGTGAGGAAAAGTAACGCAAGTTATACTAGAGGTCGTTCTGGTGTTATGCACCACCATGCTATGGTTAGACAAGCAACTATAAAACTTCGAATTTACACAAATAGGCTGGATTACCTGTCGAGAAGAAAGCAGGCGTCCGTTTTAAAATCTTTGCTCCTCATGAGCTCTTTCCATCTGGGAAAAGTTACTCCAGTATTGACTTTGGTCTTGCTGATTTGCCTGTCGCGTTGACGTTTTAATTCTCTCTTTCGCTTCCTTGGCGACTCTGATTCATGTCCTCGAGAGTAGGCGTGATCCTCCATCAGCAATCTTTCAAATCTGCCAGCAGTCGCGAGTAATCTCCCCCTCGCATTCGTCTCTGTGTCACTGAGTGTAAAGTGCGAAAGGCAAAGCTTGAATTTACAGGTATGTCCCTCTTTGGCTTATGTAGTTTCAAGATGGAGGGGCAACATGGCGACCGGCATTCGAACCCCTCACCCGTATGTACATTAATGAGCACATATATTTTTGAAAGAACTAAGTGTTTTTTGCTAAGAATCTAAAAAAATTACACAGTGTAGCTTTAACATCATAGAAAGCTAAATGAATATTTGGTGTAACCAACTTTGTTCATGTGATCCCAGACTCAATAATGATTAGATCAGGACCCAATGGGGGTCGTTCCACCTGTGGCAGTGAGCTCTCTCTGAATGATATTGATATTTAAATTGATATTGAAAAAAATGACACAAGTTTGTGTGACATCTGATGTGACCTGGATTTTTTTACATAATTAAGAGTTCTTCTTTCTGCTTTCAAATGGCATTCAGTTTAGTGTCATTTAATATTTAAAATACATTTCTTGAATGTCAAATTTGATTTGTGAATAAGTTTAAGCACACTATTTGGGACACTGTTTTGATAACTATCGCATTGTATTGAATCCTATCGAGAGCCTTTAATCATATCATGAAAATTATTTGTTTCATATATATATACACACGCACACTACCTGTAGTAGACATGAAAGCGTTAATGGTGTTGATTGTCACGTGATCACGGTGTGGGGTCACGGGATTATGTAGGAATGTGAATATTAGTCACCTGTTCACTGATTGTGATATGGAGAGGGGGTGAGCAGGGACGATGTATTCTTTGTTGATCACTAAACTTCGTACCATCGAGAAATATCAATCTGTGCAAATGCAATAAAGAAAAGCAAGATAGTGATTTTCTTCTCCGATGTTTTATTTGTGCGTCAGAAGAGCAAAAGTCCTTGCTTAGTCTCTCAGCGGTTCTATCATTGGAATGAGTAGCCGCTATATTATGTCAACAAAGACCATTCTCATGGGACGCGCCAAACGGATTAAGCCCACATGGCACCACGGAGTATAGGATTCTGCTCAACTAAAAAGAAAGAAATTCTACAGCCGCAGAAGTTGAAACGCCAGTGAAACTTGATCAGCAAGGTTCTGAAGAGAAGCAAGCAAACAATCACCATAGGTAAGCCTGTTGGGCTTTGTTCTAATCAGCTGTGCAGTATTGGATTGCGCGCAGATTGAATTGTGATCGCTGTTTATCCATTGGGGATGATCGTGCGGTTGTGTTGTGGTTTGTTGTTTGGCTTATTTCGATTTATTTTGTACAGAGCTCTGGTGTTTAAAGCTTATTGTTGGCGATCCGTTTTGTGTGGAAAAATAGTAGCACGATGTTGTTGACGGCGTTTGTTTACGTGTCGCTGACGCTGTGGTGTTGAAGGATTTGAATGAATATACGAACATTGTTGATTTGTGAGAAATCAAACATGAGTGAAGTGAATGTTGATGACGTCACTGGCTTTGAAATGGATTGCGGTAAAAGAGAAACTAAACTCACTGCAAAGGCCTTGGCGAACAAAATTGAAAGTTTGCAAATGCAACGAAAATCAAATGTAAATAAAATTAAGAGCAAGATACCAGAGATGAAAAATCTGATGAAAAGAAAGGAAAATGCCTCCCAGATGCAAATCCAGTTTAAAACTCTTGTTCAGCTTTGTGAAAATGCCAGTAAGATACATGACATGGTGATTCCTTTACTTCCTGATGATGAACAAGAAAAGCAAAATGAATGGTTCTGGAGTATTACGAAATATAGCAACACATTTATAGATGCGGTTCAGCATTGGTTGAGTGAACCAGAAGGATCATTGGAGGATGTTATGGCTGCTCAGTCTTGTGCTGGTGCAGTGCAGGAAGAGCCACCCTATCCTCAAGTGCTAGTTCATGCTTCATCCATCGTTACATCAGACAACTTACAAGATGGCATCAAACCAAGTGACAGCGTATCAAATGTGGGGAGTAGATCATCTGAAATTGAAAGTTCAATAAAAAGATCTGTGGCATCATCTACTTCTGCTGTTCGTCTCAAAGCAGAGGCTGAGTTGGCAGCATTAATGGCACAACAAAAGTTTTTGAAGGATAAACATGAGCTGGAGGATGAAGAGGAACAGCTACGGAAAAAAAAGGAACAACTTCATTTGCATGAAGAGATTGCGATTCAAATGGCCAAGCTGAATGTTTTGAAATCTCAGAGTGTGTCAAGCAGTAAATCTGACCGTTCAGGAAGGAAACATTCCAATTTAGAGATGGAACAAAAGAAAACACAAAGTCTTAATGCCAGTGCTAAATCATTTGTTCCTCCAATGTCTCTAAGAGAACAAGGATCAGTGCATGAGCGTTTGGAATCTGGAGCAAGGCCTAAAGGGACAATAGTACAACAACGGGTATTCTCACAACGTCCATCTAGATGCCAAACAGTGGAACAACGTCCATCTAGATGCCAAACAGTGGAACGGAGATCACAAGGAAGGGTATTAAATTCCCATGATGAATCCAACGATGAAGACCAAAATAACATATTGGGAATAATGAGAAAGCAAAACGAAATAACAACACTGTTGTTAAAACAGCAATGTTTATCATCCTTGCCCAAAAAAGATCTTAATGTGTTTGATGGTGACCCATTACAGTATCATGCATTCATGAGAGCTTTCAAAAATAGCGTTGAAAGTAAGACCGATAACGACAGTGATTGCCTGTACTACCTTGAACAGTATACTGTTGGTTTTCCAAGGGATTTGATACAGAGTTGTCAGCATATAGATCCACAAAGGGGATACATTAGAGCCAAAACTTTGTTGCAGGAACATTTTGGCAATGAACAGAAAATTGCATCTGCTTATATGAATAAAGCTCTCTCATGGCCTCAAATTAGTGCTGAAGATGTGAAAGCTTTGCAAGAATACAGTCTTTTTCTTAGAGGCTGTGGTAATGTCATGGAGGAAGTGCAATATATGTGTGATTTGGACATGCCTGCCAATATGATGATAATTATAAAAAAATTGCCCTACAGACTCCGGGATAAATGGAGAACAGTGGCTTGTGAACTACAAGAAAGACACAGACGCAGAGTTTCCTTCATTGATATAGTTCACTTTTTAGAACATCAAGTCAAAGTTGTAACAGACCCAGTATTTGGAAATATACAGGATGCTCCTGTAGCAACTAATAAAGATGTGAAGAGACCTAAACCACAATTTCGTCCTGGAATAAAAGGAACCAGCTTTGCTACCACTGTGGTCGTTGCAAGTAAAGAAAGTGAATCTGAAAATATAGCAAAGAAAAAGGTTGTATTTGAAAGGAAAGAATGTTTCTGCTGTAGAGGTGCACACACATTGGGTATGTGTCCTCAGCTGGGAAAACAATCCCACAAAGAGAAGATTGGCTTCTTGAAAGAAAGTGGAATTTGTTTTGGGTGTTTGTGTATTGGGCACATCAGCAAAGAGTGCAAAAAACGTCTTTGTTGTGATGTTTGCGGTCTTAGACATCCTACTTTGCTGCATATCTTTCCCAAAGTAAAAGGAACCGATATAACTGAGACGAAATCAAAAGCCACAGTGGATAATGTCTTAGTATCTAGTGGTCTTACTGGGGCTGGTGATCATGAATGTAAACTCCCGATTGTGCCTGTACAGATCAAGGCCAAGAAAGGCAGCAAAATTGTTACCACTTATGCCTTTTTAGATCAAGGGAGCACCGCTGTGTTTTGTACGGAGAGTTTAATGAGAAGACTCAACCTCACAGGAAACAAAGTGCGGATACTTCTACGAACAATGGGGCAAGAAAAGGTTGTAAGCAGTCATGTTCTATCTGGACTGGAGGTAGCTGGCTTGAATGACCACAACTTTTGTGAATTACATCGAGTCTATACACAGGAAAGTATGCCTGTTCATAAAGGGAATATACCCAGAGTAAGAGATCTTCAAAGGTGGCCCCATTTAAAGAGTGTTCATTTACCTGAGATTGAGGCAGGGATTGAATTGCTGATAGGGACAAATGTTCCTAAAGCATTGGAACCATTGGAGGTAATCCGCAGTGTAAATGATGGACCCTATGCAATCAGGACAATGTTGGGATGGACTGTGAATGGCCCACTCTCTGGAGACAGTGAGAACAAAATGGATGGTGTTCCTCCAGAAGTCACTGTCAACAGAATTTCAGTTGTGAATTTGGAAGACATATGGCAACAGCAGTTTAAAATGGACTTCCCAGAATGTAGCCAAGATGAACAAACTGGCTATTCAAAAGAAGATAAAAAATTCATGGAAATGGTGATCCATTCTGCCAAACTTGTTGATGGGCATTATGAGATTGGTTTACCTCTGAGAAAGAGAGTTCAAATGCCAAACAATCGAAAAATTGTGGAACAACGTGCTTTGCATCTAAAGAGGAAACTTCAAAAAGATTCAGGTTTATTTTCTGACTATAAAGCCTTCATGAAGGATATGGTCTCCAAAGGTTATGCAGAGCAAGTACCAGCAGAGGATATGACACGCAGTGATGGAAAGATCTGGTACATTCCACATCATGGTGTCTACCATCCTACTAAGAAAAAAATCCGTGTGGTATTTGATTGTGGAGCAAGTTTTCAGCGAACATCACTTAATGCTCAACTCTTGCAAGGACCAGACCTTACCAGCTCACTCATTGGAGTGATAACAAGATTTAGGAAAGAACCAGTGGTGATCATGGCAGATATAGAATCAATGTTCCATCAGGTAAGAGTATCAGCTGATGATGTTGATTTGTTAAGGTTTCTTTGGTGGCCCAATGGGGACTTAAGTCAAGATCCAGTTGACTTTAGGATGCGGGTACACCTCTTTGGTGCAACATCGTCTCCTAGCTGCGCAAACTTTGCACTTAGGAAATGTGCACACGATCATAAAGAGCAGTTCAACTGGGAAACAGTGGATAAAGTCTTACATTCCTTTTATGTTGATGATTGTTTGGTTTCAGTCACTTCAGTTGAACAAGCGATAGCCTTATACCAGGAGCTTGTATCCATGTGTGCCAAAGGTGGATTTAGGCTCACAAAATGGATAAGCAACAGACGTCAAGTGCTAGACGTAATACCGGAGGATCAAAGAGCAAAGACAGTGAAAGACTTGAGCATGGATTGGGATTCTCCATCAGTTGAGAGAGTGTTGGGAGTGCAGTGGTGCATTCAGTCTGATGAATTCAAGTTCAAGATTGTAATCAAAGACAGACCCCTGACCAGAAGAGGAATCCTATCCATGATAAGTTCCATCTTCGATCCATTGGGAATTGTGAGTCCTGTAGTGTTGTCTGCTAAACAAATCTTGCAAGATATCTGCAAAGGAGATTCAGGATGGGATGATGTCTTGCCTGAATTGGTTGTTAAAAAATGGACCACATGGCTGCAAGAACTTCACCATCTTGAAAGGTTTGTGCTTGCCAGATGTTTAAAACCTCCCAACTTTGGTGACATCACAAATGCACAGTTGCATCATTTTTCTGATGCGAGCCAGGATGGATATGGAACTGTGACGTACTTGCTTTTACACAACATGCATTCTCAAGTACATTGTGCTTTTATCATGGGAAAATCAAGAGTAGCACCAATTAAGTCCATTACCATACCTCGTATGGAGCTCATTGCTGCTACCATGGCAAGCCGAATGGATGTATTATGGAAGAAAGAACTGCATCTGAAGCTTCAAGATTCCGTCTTTTGGACGGACAGTGCTTCTGTTCTCAAATACATCAAGAATGAGACCTCACGATTTCGAATATTTGTAGCCAATAGAGTGACAGAAATCCTCAAGGCCTCTCAAGCTTCACAGTGGAGATATGTAGACACAGCAAGCAATCCAGCTGATGTTGCTTCCAGAGGATCAACTGTCAGCGGGTTTCTTAAGAACAAGACATGGACATCAGGTCCTGCCTTTCTTCTTCTTCATGAAAGTAAGTGGCCTGCTAATCTCACAGAACTAGAGAAGCTTGAAGTGGATGACCCTGAGGTCAAGAAAAGCATTGAGGTTAACTCTGTACAGCTCAAAGAAGAGGATGATGTGCTTTCGCGTTTAATCCATCACTTTTCTTCTTGGTTCCGTTTAAAGAAAGCATTTGCTTGGATTTTGAGATTTAAGAATCTACTCTTGTCTCTTAGTCAGAAGAGGAAACAACTGATACTAGCTTTTGCTCATTCTGATTTAAATGAACAACAAAGAATTTCTGTGGAAAGAGAAATGTTGATTTTCAAAGGTCAAATTGAACAATCTCACCTCTCAACAGAAGAACTTGAGACTGCTGAATTGGAGATTATTAGACTCTCACAAGAAAATATGTTTCCTGATGAGCTTGCTAGTCTAAAAAGAGGTGAAAGCGTAAAGCCAAGTAGCCACATTCATGGACTTTGCCCTGTTCTTGAGGATGTTTTGAGGGTTGGTGGACGATTGAGTAGGGCATCAATGCCTGAAGAATCCAAACATCCAGTTATTTTGGCCAAGAATTCTCACATCTCGGATATTCTCCTAAGACACATACACCAGGAGGTAGGACATGCTGGTCGTAATTATATGTTGTCCAAATTACGACAGAAGTATTGGATTACTGGTGTAAGTACAGCAATAAGAAAAGTCTTGTCCAAATGTATCATCTGTCGAAGACTGAATTCACTTCCAGGATGCCAAAAAATGGCAGATTTGCCATCAGAAAGAGTCACTCCGAATGAACCTCCATTTACCCGTGTTGGGGTAGATTATTTTGGACCTTTTGAGGTAAAGAGCAGAAGAAGCATTGTGAAAAGGTATGGAGTAATTTTCACCTGTTTAGCCATACGAGCCATACATATTGAAGTGGCACCCTCGTTGGACACGGATTCGTTCATAAATGCACTGAGACGTTTCACTGCAAGACGTGGACAAGCCAAGGAACTTCGATCTGATAATGGAAAGAACTTTGTTGGAGCAGAACGTGAGCTAAGAGTTGCCATAAAGGAATGGAATCAGTGTAAAATCAATGATGTACTTCTTCAGAAAGGAATTAAATGGACGTTTAACCCCCCAACTGGATCACATTATGGAGGGGCTTGGGAGAGGTTAATTAGATCTGTGCGGAAAGTTCTGAATTCTACCTTAAAGGTGCAGAATCTAGATGAAGAAGGTCTACACACCGTTCTTTGCGAAGTGGAAGCTATTATTAATGGTCGTCCAATTACCTTAGCATCCACAGACTCCAGTGACTTGGAAGCATTAACACCAAACCATCTGTTGCTTTTAAGGACTTCACCATCTTTACCACCAGGAGAATTCAAAAAGGATGATGTTTATGCTCGTAGACGGTGGAAACAAGTCCAATATATGTCAGATTTGTTCTGGAAGAGATGGGTTCAGGAATACTTACCGCAGCTTCAAGAACGTCAGAAATGGTCCAGAATCAAACGCAACTTTAAATCAGGAGACATAGTGCTTATAGTGGATAACACAGCACCTCGAAACTCTTGGCTTATGGGACGCATAATTCAAACCTTTCCAGACAGAAAAGGATTTGTGCGTCATGTGCAAATTAAGACCAAAAGCAGCTGTCTGGACAGGCCGATAACCAAGGTCTGTCTCCTACAAGAAGCAGAAGATGGATAACTTCACTTATTAGTTGACATTTTTTGACTTTGACATTTGTCTATGAACTTGACAGAGATAAACTGGAAAGAATACTTTGATTAAGTATGAACACTTTTTTTTGCTTGCTTTTTTTGTCAAGATTTTCTCCTTTTTTGAAAGAAGAAATGGACATTAGCCTATATGATGTTAATGCATTGTTAATTTGACAATTTCATGTCTCTATTGAAAATGTAATCATTATTTGATAATAATTAGGGGCTGGAATGTAGTAGACATGAAAGCGTTAATGGTGTTGATTGTCACGTGATCACGGTGTGGGGTCACGGGATTATGTAGGAATGTGAATATTAGTCACCTGTTCACTGATTGTGATATGGAGAGGGGGTGAGCAGGGACGATGTATTCTTTGTTGATCACTAAACTTCGTACCATCGAGAAATATCAATCTGTGCAAATGCAATAAAGAAAAGCAAGATAGTGATTTTCTTCTCCGATGTTTTATTTGTGCGTCAGAAGAGCAAAAGTCCTTGCTTAGTCTCTCAGCGGTTCTATCATTGGAATGAGTAGCCGCTATACTACCTTTCAAAAGTTTGGCGTCACTTCGAAATGTCCTTGTTTTCGAAAGAAAAGCACATTTTTTGTCCATTAAAATAACATCAAATTGATCAGAAATACAGTGCAGACATTGTTAATGTTGTAAATGACTATTGTAGCTGGAATCGGCTGATTTGTAATGGAATATCTACATAGGCTTACAGTTCCAATGGCACTTTGTGTTTGCTAATCCAAGTTTAGCATTTTAAAAGGCTAACTGATCATTAGAAAACCCTTTTGCAATTATGTTAGCACAGCTGAAAACTGTTGTGCTGATTAAAGAAGCAATAACACTGGCCTTCTTTAGACTAGTTGAGTATCTGGAGCATCAGCAATTGTGGGTTAGATTACAGGCTCAAAATGGCCAGAAACAAAGAACTTTCTTCTGAAACTCGTCAGTCTATTCTTGTTCTGAGAAATGAAGGCTATTCCATGCGAGAAATTGCCAAGAAACTGAAGATCTCGTACAACGCTGTGTACTACTCCCTTCACAGAACAGCGCAAACTGGCTCGAACTAGAATAGAAAGAGGAGTGGGAGGCCCCGGTGCACAACTGAGCAAGAGGACAAATACATGAGTGTCTAGTTTGAGAGACAGATGCCTCACAGGTCCTCAACTGGCAGCTTCATTAAATAGTACCCGCAAAACACCAAAGAAAAAGCCATATCTCAGACTGGCCAATAAAAAGAAAAGATTAAGATGGGCAAAAGAACACAGACACTGGACAGAGGAAGATTGGAAAAAAGTGTTATGGACAGACGAATATAAGTTTGAGGTGTTCGGATCACAAAGAAGAACATTCGTGAGACGCAGACCAAATGAAAAGATGCTGGAGGAGTTCTTGACGCCATCATGGTGGAGGCAATGTGATGGTCTGGGGGTGCTTTGGTGGTGGTAAAGTGGGAGATTTGCACAGGGTAAAAGGGATCTTGAAGAAGGAAGGCTATCACTCCATTTTGCAACGCCATGCCATACCCTGTGGACGGCGCTTGATTGGAGCCAATTTCCTCCTACAACAGGACAATGACCCAAAGCACAGCTCCAAAATATGCAAGAACTATTTAGAGAAGAAGCAGTCAGCTGGTATTCTGTCACCGGATCTCAGCCCTATTGAGCTGTTGTGGGAGCAGCTTGACCGTATGGTTCGTAAAAAGTGCCCATCAAGCCAGTCCAACTTGTGGGAGGTGCTTCAGGAAGCATGGGGTGAAATCTTTTCAGATTACCTCAACAAATTGACAACTAGAATGCCAAAGGTCTGCAAGGCTGTAATTGCTGCAAATGGAGGATTTGAACGTCGTGTGAGAACAAGCAACAGCCGGCATTTTTCCTCCACCCGAGTGCCTCATCTCCTTAATCTCCTCACGTAAATGATTCGATTTCCTCCGCCCGAGTGCCTCATCTCCTTAATCTCCTCACGTAAATGATTTGATTTCCTCCGCCCGAGTGCCTCATCTCCTTAATCTCCTCACGTAAATGATTCGATTTCCTCCGCCCGAGTGCCTCATCTCCTTAATCTCCTCACGTAAATGATTCGATTTCCTCCGCCCGAGTGCCTCATCTCCTTAATCTCCTCACGTAAATGATTCGATTTCCTCCGCCCGAGTGCCTCATCTCCTTAATCTCCTCACATAAATGATTCGATTTCCTCCGCCCGAGTGCCTCATCTTCTTAATCTCCTCACGTAAATGATTCGATTTCCTCCGCCCGAGTGCCTCATCTTCTTAATCTCCTCACGTAAATGATTCGATTTCCTCCGCCCGAGTGCCTCATCTTCTTAATCTCCTCACGTAAATGATTCGATTTCGATTCCTTACGTTTCTTATCCACTGCAGAAACCACCACAGGTTCATCAATGCCGTCAAAATTATTAATTTTTTTTGTTTGTTTGTTGATCGAAAAGTACAAAGTAGAAAAACTAGGAAGCCGGGTGTATTTAAAGGGCCGCCGTTCCTGTTTACAATTCGTGGAATGGTGTGCTGTGATTGGTTGAGCGGATGTATTGCATTCTGCAGAGAAAGGAGACTGGCGTTTGTAGCGGTTTGGAAAGAAAGGGAGAGAACATGACAGAATAACACTCGCATATTGCATTTTACGTAAAATTAAAAATTTACTTTTCAAAACCGACCAGATACAATACAAATTTTTGCAGGAACTCTTTTTTTTTTTTTTAAATGGCGTTTATCGCATTTTGGAACCAAACTCTTCATATATACACTGTCACAGAGCTACCCTCTGTTCCCTGTGTTCCCCTTGTTAGCCCTTTCTAGAAAACAAATATTTGGGTTTTTAAAAGACTCTTTATTTACCTTGATGTACCAGCGAAGGGAGAGATGGATTAACCACAGATCAACACAACCATACACCTACCACTAGACTGTTGTGTCTCCGACTGGCCACCTGAGCACTAACCCGGAGGACATTTAAGCTTTCCACAAACTGTTGATTATCACCTGGATCAGCATACATGGTGGCGGCCATCTTGATTTGAGTAAAAGGCCGTTTCTCAATATGCGTTCTTGTCTGTACTTGTGTTCTTGTGGACTTGTGAAACGTCATCAGTCACTGCCCAAGTACTGTTCCAATTCAAAGTTCACATCTAGCCAAGTCCAGTTCAAATCCCCGGATGTGTTCTTGATCCGCCCCTTTTACCGAGGATGCATCGAGAGGTGACTTGTGCGGACTTGAGTCAGCCAGGTATGCCCAAAATGCATCTCACACCAACCAGCAAGCGTCAATAGCAGAGGAGAAACCCCGCGTAATTTAAAAATACTGCTGTTATTGTGTCACGAAATGTAGTTTTAAGAGTTTTTCAGGTGAGAATGTAGTTGTTTAAAGCTCAAATCTTTGGTTTATTTATAAAGATAGCGCCTATTTAAAAATTTTATCTGATGTTTTCGGAGTTGTGAGATCCAGGCGATCGGACGCTCGGCGCTCATGTACCCCGCTGAGAACAGCCTTTCCTCGGCTAGTGCTGCTGACTCGGATGTCTCTAGTCTAGTGGTTTAACATGAGATATAAATCGTCTTGTGTATATCTAACGGACGATTTATTTATTTTATTTGTCTCATTAATCTATAATTTGTTCCCTGACAAAATGTTTTGGCTGAGGGCAAAGTGAAGTTTCATAGCTTTATATATTTAGTCTATTTAACTTTAACGTTGTTATGTCTATGCTATTTAACAAAAAAGGTTATGTCATTTTATTTTATATATTTAAAACATATAAAATATTTTATTTTACATGTTGCCTACATTCTCTTCACTGTATGTACATATATAATAAAATAAAATGACACAACCCTGTCTTTTTGCTAAATGTCAGTTTCAATGATCAATATTATATATTTTTTATGTCTCATATTTTTAAAATGAAAACAAAAAGAGTCAGGGTTGTGTTTTATATTTGTATGGCCATCAATGTGTTTAAGATTTTTTTAAATGAAAAGAGGCAGAGTGGTGGTTTATGACATATTTTGTTTTATTTGTAGCCTAGATATACATAAAGAGATAACCGGTGTAGCCAGAGCGAGCTGAGTGACGCTATCAAGTACGCCGCTGTTCCATTTGCAGAATTATCGGACTTGTGTCCTCCCGTCCTCGGGAGTTCGTTCTCCTGAGTCGAACTTGTCAAGTCCGAACTACCAAGGACTCAAGTCTGAAGTTTGTGTATTTGGTATTGAGAAACGGCTAAAGACTGGAATATCATCGTCTTCTTCTTTGTTACGTTTTATGGCGGGTGGCACCAGCATTATGGTGCATTACCGCCACCTACTATGTTGGAGTGTGGGCCAGTGTTTCCTACCCTTGATAAAAAAAAAAATTATATATATAAAATATAATAATAATAATAATATTACCTCAATGTCAAATACATTTTTTAGACTTAATTCTTCCTGTCCAAGCATTTTGCTTTCCCTCCTTAATGTTTCTCGCTCTCGAGAGTATTTTTGACAGTGAAGAATTACATGTTCTACTGATTCCTCTATTTGACAGTGTTCACATAATCCTGAAGGGTGCTTATTTATTAAGTGCAATGTTTTATTAAGTCTAGTATGCCCTACCCTCAGCCTTGTCAAGATGTTCTCCTCTTTATTGTTTCTTCTAGCTGTCCTTCCCGTGCCCACAACCTTCTGTAGTATATAGAGATGTCGCCCTGTATCCCAACTGTTCTGCCACTCCTTAATGATGTTTCTTTTGATTTTTCCTTTGGCTACAGATTTACTGAGTGGTACGCACAAGATCTCCTCATGCTTCAGAGCCTGTTTTGCTAATGCATCCACATCCTCATTTCCCTTAATCCCTCTGTGAGCTGGGGTCCACATAAATGCTATCAACATGTTCATATTTTTAATTCTGTACGTTTCATAAATCTCATTTACTATATCTTGCCTACTGTGAGATGTAAATGACTGCAGTGACAATAATGCAGAGCATGAGTCTGTACAAAGAATAACTTTTTAATTTGTAATTCTTGTATCTGCTGTAATGCTGTTACAATTGCCAACATCTCGACTGTATACGGATAAATGATCTGAAGTCCTTCTTTTAACAGAGACATGTAAGGCCGGAATACTGTAAGCAAAACCTGTTTTCCCTGTATTAGGATCCTTGGATCCATCTGTATACAAATGATTGATATAGTGTTTGTAACCTATCTTCAACCCATACTGCAATATTTCCACAACCTTTTTGTCCCTGCATTTTTCCCAGGAAATATAAGTCAACTGACACCGAAGGAAACAACCAGTGGCATAGACAGGGGAGGGGCCATGGCCCCCATCTCTATATACTACAGAGTATATCTCTATATACATATATAGAGTATATATATACTCTATATACGACATCTCTATATACTACAGAAGGTTGTGGGCACGGGAAGGACAGCTAGAAGAAACAAAGACTGGCCCCTCCTGAACTGATTCAACTGATTGGCCCCTCAATGTGCCCCCACCCTTCTACTTGTCTTTCACTCAAAATTTCAAATTATATCTTTCGGCTTGCTTTTGAATAATTAACGGTTCGGCGATGCTATAGTAGTTGTAGAACACAGATTAGTGAGCTTCAGTTTTCCAACAAAAAAAAAGCACATGGTAAGTTGAGCTAATTTATATTCCTTTTTTTTTAAATTAGCGAGTTGATGCAGCGCTAGGTTTTTGTACCGTCTTCAAAAAGTGAAGAACAGTGTTCGATGTCATTACAATGCTCTGTGGCTGAATGAATGTAAACAATCAGGGTTTTCCTGTGTAGTGATTTTTTTTGGCCGATACGCAACTGATATTGCAAACTATATGCCGAAGCGAATCGTCGGCTATTATGTTTATCTCACGCTTTAAAAATGTATCTTCCACAATTTAAAGCTGTAAATATCAGAGGTGGAGGTCAACTTGAGTTACGTGACTGCACGCGAATTTAAAGATTTCTAATAAATGAAGAAAATTACTTGACTTTGAATTGAGAACGAATCCTCTAAATTAAATCAGTGTCGTACCCACTGATCTATATAATGACATTGTCATTCTATGTCATTCTATATAGATCAGTGGTCGTACCGCATGATTCGATAATGACTTTATAAGAATTGTAATTAAACTTAAAGTTAATAAAAAATGATTGCGACATTAAAATGATTGCGACATTAAAATGATTGCGACATTAGCTAATATACAAACTGCAAGCGACAGAAGCAGTGGCGCTGGCGCCTCTGATCAGAGTCTACGAGCTGCAGGACGCCGTGCAATCACAAAACAATACAGGAGTAGAGGAGAATCTACGAATATTGTTTGTTTGGATTTAAACACTTTGAAATGGACCATATTAATAAAAAGAATTTTGGTGTATGCACAATTTGCAACCCAGACATGGTATGTAACGGTCTCTTATGGATAATTTCTCATAATATCTAGATTATGAAGATATTTGATGTTGAGTTTTCTTGCTGTCTGAAACATAAAATAGATGGTGTTTTTCTTCAAATATCTTGTAGTTTTGCAATGTTGTGTGGCACAATCTGGCTATTTTTTTGTGTCAAGCAAAGTGAACAATATATAAGATTAATTTAATTTGCATGTAGTTAAAATATACCCTTTTGAAAAAGTAGCTATACCTCTAACAGAAAGTATGGATATATGATAGTATACAATCATATATGCACAAGGCTAATTAGCCCTGGCATATTTAGATTTTGTCTATTCATCAGTGCAAATTTACTGCAAATGCTGCTATGCAAATTTAATAGGATGTGGATACAAGTTATTATTGTTGTATTTAATTATTAAAGTTATATTAATTAATTAATTGTGTATTTATTATATGAATAATATACTTATGCATTTGTATAAATTAGGCTGTTCTATTTATTTATTTTTGCCCAAGCATTTAAGGTTGTGAGGATTTGTGTAAAGTTTATATAACCTAATGTTGAGTTTTATTATTTTTGTGAGTTGTACTCTATTCGCAGATTGGATTCTTGTATTTATTCTGAAAGTGAAAAGTTAATACAAATTGAATTTGACTGTTTTTATTTACCGCATTGAATAAATGCCATTAAAAAAAAAGAAAAAAAAAAGCTATCACTGTTTATTGAGGATTTTAAAGCTTACTGAACTTTAAATTATTTGGATATCTACAGTTTTACATAAGATTGGCCCCTCTGTATTAATTCTGGCCCCTCTTGTGCCCCCCAGTTGAAAAAATCCTAGAATCGCCCCTGGAAACAACCAAGGTGGTGAAAGACTGGCACGGACTTTTGTCATGCTTTTTATACCTATGCTGTGTTGCATCATGGGAGTGGGAGATACCAAGTATGGTGGGTAAGGGGGTGGAATTGTTTGGATGAAGTTATTGATGTTTACTTCCTCAAATTATTGTTGAACTGGCATTTGTGCTGTGTTATTTAAAGTTGTGTGGTGAAAGAAATGGGGTTATTTGATCTTTTAATACTTTTACTTGATCTTTAACACATGTTCAAGTCCTTTAATACTTTCCCCAGTGATTATTGCTGAGAAATGGTTGTACCCATGTGTATACATTCTCACACAAGGAAGTGGTCAGGAAGGCTAGGACTGGTGGAAGTGAGTGCAGTATCTGCTGAGTACTCTGATTGAATGGTTATACCCAGTGGTTAAAGTGGGATTTGGCAGGTGGGGGAACCCTCAAATTTTGTGTTGATGCAATAGGGAAAAATGACTCGCCGTCGGACAACATATTGAGTATCGTGGTATAGCAATACTTTTTGAGACAAGATTGTCACTGTGGCACCAAGTATCACAATACTTATTTAATAATTTTAATGTTTTTATTTTGGTCCATCTATATCTACACTGATATGATGACGATACTATGTAAAAATTGCTGAACACCACAATATGGAACACAACCTTGTTTTTCACAATGTAAATTTAAACATAAAAATGGGAAGTCCAAAACTGACAGAAATGTGCGGTAGTTAGGGGGGTTGGGGGGCATGCTCCCCCAAGAAAATTTGGATTTCTCTGACCAACATATGTGCAATTTAGGGCTTTTGAAGGCCAAAAAAATGTTTGATAAGAAATAGCTTTAAAACTTTGTCATTAGATTATTTGTCAATACCTGCTCTCTCCTCATCTTCATCTTTCTTTTTCTCCCAGTCTCCTTCTTCCCTAATTCTTCCCCTCCTAAAGCTGAACTTTGACTGATAGTCTTTTCATTTTCGTCTGTGTCAGTGACGAAAGTAAACAGGCTCAACTGATGTTTATATGTTTTATGAATCATTTTCTGAGACAAGTTAATTTACTCAAGGCTACCAGGAAAGCTGTAGCCTAAGTCAGAATTGCCAATAGGAATCTTCTACAAGCTTTGGAATTTGAAAACGTCTGTTTTTAAATGTTAAAAGTAATTTTAAATAATACAAATTATAGTCTACGTTTAACGCAGTTGGTGGAATTGGCAGACGTTCCCTTAAATATCATGCGCTGTGGAAACGCGTCAAAGCATTCTCAGGTATAAATATAGGCTAATACATAATATAATAATAAATAATAAAATATATTACAAGGGAAAACAAATGTCCGGCGAATATCGAACCCAAAACTTACTTTACCGCGCTCAACCCCCGTGAGTGCAATCACGCATTAGTAGTCGCTGGCGTTCAGCGGGGAGGGGAGTCGGGAACCGGTGCAGATGCACTCAAATCAGACAGGAGAACCGTGACTGAGAACGTAACGTCGGGAAGCGTGTTTGTGAAGGCGCGGACAGGCGGTGATATTCAGTTTTGATTTGATGAATGATGAGAATGATTTGATTTGATTTGAATCTATTTATTTATTAATTTATCTGAGGTGCCGGAACGTAGTTCCGGCCCACTTTAACCCCTGGTTATACCTGATCCAAGAACTCTGGCTGATCTTAGACTTAATGGTTTTTATACTGTACAAACTGTATATTCTATCTCCTTACACTAACCCGACCCCTAAACCTACCCATCGCACACACACACACACACACACACAACACTAACCTGACCCCTAAACCTACCCATCGCACACACACACACACACACACACACACACACACACACACACACACACACACACACACACACACACACACACACACACACTAACCTGACCCCTAAACCTACCCATCACAGAAAACTGTCTGCATTTTTAAATAAAAAAAAAAACTCATTTTGTAAGATTTATAAGCTTGTGAACCCATGGGGACCTCAATTTAGGTCCCCACTGTGACACAAGTCCCCATGAGTCTGTGTGCATTCAGGTTGAAGTCCCCACAGGGATAGAAAAACAGGTACACACAGACACACACACACACACACACAGACACACACACACACACACACACACACACACACACACACACACACACATACTTGTTTTTGTGGTATAGAAGGACACTGATGCCCAAACAAGTTTGGTGGTGGTATATGGGGACACCCCTTTCCCAATGCCCTACAGTGATGATACAAATATCAAAAATTTTGTTTTAATCTGCAGATCACAAATCTGACTTCAAATGTTCTATACACACAACAGAACAGAAAATATGACCATATGATATTTTGGTGGTACACAAGGACATTCCCGCCCATCCTAAAATGTTCCCGCCTATGACATAATTGTGATTTTTGGGGCCCGACTTGATTATGAGGACACTCTTTTTACAATACACTAAATATGTCATTTCAGTGGATTACAGGGACCAATGTGTTTTACTGGTACATGACCACACACACACACACAAACCTGACAACACAGTGTATTACCAAGACTAAGGTGATTTAAGAGGACTGGATCTTAAACACAATACACAACTGCATAATCCAACATTATAAGGACGAGTGTGTTTAATGGTACATGCCCACACACACACACAAACCTGACAACACGGTGTATTACCAAGACTAAGGTGATTAAAGAGTACCGGATCTCCAATACAATACACAAAACAACTTGCAACATTACAGGGACAGAAGTGTTTTAGAGGTGCTTTAATTATGAATTCAATAATATCATCATAAACATTGAGTTTTTTTCAGTTTTACCATGTAATACAATCATGTCATGCCATTTTAAGGGGAAAGTGACATCCACAAACTTAAAAACATGGTCAATAAAACTTGCACAACTGTGTGATCTTTCAGAAAGCATACAGTATCATTACTGTTTTGACATATTAAAATGACAAACAGATGAACCATTCAAAACTTCGAAAAGATTGACAAAACAGCCCTTGGAAACAGGCACAATTTAAAGATGTCATTAAACAGGCTTTGAAATGTATAAAATGAACTCACTCAACATGCAATATATGCTGCAACATGTAGAGAAACCGACTTACAAGGGACGGTTTACCTAAAAAGACAATTCTGTTATTTCCAGAAAATGTAAACAGAATTGTCAAGTTTCAAAGCAGAATTACAGAGATAACAGGAAAAGTATTCAACAAAGTTAGTTTGGGCTGTACATCAGCTCTAGAAGAGTATAGTGTCATTAGAATACAACCATCATTGTAAGTACAAAAGCTCTCATGTGTTTAGGGCTGGGTATCGTTCAAAAAATTTCGATACCAATACCGATACCGATACCTTGATTTCGATACCGGTTCCTAAACGATACTTTTTTCGATACCAATTTTATGAAATCCATTTTAACAAGATTACATAACACTTTACCTCAGAAAAACTTGGTGTTATTTTTTCAGTTTGACTCATGCTCCTTAGCCAGTGCACAAAGGAACAAAAAAAGCACAAAGGAACAAAATATTCCTTATACATATACATAAGGAACAAAATATATTTTTTTTATATAGAGCTCATGCTCACCAAAGCTGAATTTGTCTGATCAAAGATACAATAAAACTTGTAATATTGTGGAATAGTATTACAATTTAAAATCTTATTTGAATATATTTCAAAATGTAATTTATTCCTGTGTTGTCAAAGCTGAATTTTCAAAATCATTACTTCAGTGTCACATGATCCTCCAGAAATATGAAAACAGTTTTTGGAAACTACGATACATTTTTTCATGATTCTTTGATGAATAAAACATTCAAAAGAACAGCATTTATTTAAAAAAAGGAAATCTTTTGTAACATTACACATGTTTTAAGGTCATTATTGATCACTTTAATGCATCCTTAGTGAAAAAAAAATTCTGACCAACCAACACATTATTGAACGGCAGTGTACACTCAGTAGGTCATTATTGCAATATAAACACAGTCAGAGTGATCAACAAGGTATATCTTCATTTACCAGTCGAAGACGGAGCAACTTTCTGCTCTTATGTTTACTCGTGCACTGTCAAGGGCTTCATCATATCTGTCGCGGTACCGTCTTTGCAGCAATTATTTTACCACAAATACTGCATCGCGCGCTGTTGGCATCGAGCCTGGAGAAATGTATCCACACTTTTGATCGACATCTTTAGGGTATTGTGAGTGTGTGTGCTCGCGTCTCATTGAGTATGTGCGCGAGTTTGTGTGTGTGTGTGCTCGCGTCTCATATGAGAATGTGTGCGTGGACAGTTTGTGTGCGCGCGCGCGTCTCATATGAGTATGTGCGCGGAGAGTTCCCCGCGTCTCGTGTGTGTAGAGTTCACGTGTATGTGCGCGAGCGACTTTAGGCGTGTTGTTGTGCATTTCATATGTATTTGTTTGAGCACTGACGTTGACGAGTTAACCCCTTAGGTATCGAAATATGGTACCGAAAAACAAGTCATTTTTCGATACTCGATAGTATCGAGGCAATTCGGTCGGTACCTAAAAAGTATCGAACTCGGTACCCAGCCCTACATGTGTTTAGAGAATACTAAAGCATGTATTCTTCTGTACAGAGAATGAGAGAGAGGCAGAAATTGAAAACCCACGGAAAGGATCCTCAGCGGTCTTACACTGCTGGCATTCAGTCAGTGTGGCCAGTTTTCCTTTGGTTATACACTCACCGAAAGGATTATTAGGAACACCTGTTCAATTTCTCATTAATGCAATTATCTAATCAACCAATCACATGGCAGTTGCTTCAATGCATTTAGGGGTGTGGTCCTGGTCAAGACAATCTCCTGAACTCCAAACTGAATGTCAGAATGGGAAAGAAAGGTGATTTAAGCAATTTTGAGCGTGGCATGGTTGTTGGTGCCAGACGGGCCGGTCTGAGTATTTCACAATTTGCTCAGTTACTGGGATTTTCACGCACAACCATTTCTAGGGTTTACAAAGAATGGTGTGAAAAGGGAAAAACATCCAGTATGCGGCAGTCCTGTGGGCGAAAATGCCTTGTTGATGCTAGAGGTCAGAGGAGAATGGGCCGACTGATTCAAGCTGATAGAAGAGCAACTTTGACTGAAATAACCACTCGTTACAACCGAGGTATGCAGCAAAGCATTTGTGAAGCCACAACACGCACAACCTTGAAGCGGATGGGCTACAACAGCAGAAGACCCCACCGGGTACCATTCATCTCCACTACAAATAGGAAAAGAGGCTACAATTTGCACAAGCTCACGAAAATTGGACAGTTGAAGGCTGGAAAAATGTTGCCTGGTCTGATGAGTCTCGATTTCTGTTGAGACATTCAGATGGTAGAGTCAGAATTTGGCGTAAACAGAATGAGAACATGGATTCATCATGCCTTGTTACCACTGTGCAGGCTGGTGGTGGTGGTGTAATGGTGTGGGGGATGTTTTCTTGGCACACTTTAGGCCCCTTAGTGCCAATTGGGCATCGTTTAAATGCCACGGCCTACCTGAGCATTGTTTCTGACCATGTCCATCCCTTTATGACCACCATGTACCCATCCTCTGATGGCTACTTCCAGCAGGATAATGCACCATGTCACAAAGCTCGAATCATTTCAAATTGGTTTCTTGAACATGACAATGAGTTCACTGTACTAAAATGGCCCCCACAGTCACCAGATCTCAACCCAATAGAGCATCTTTGGGATGTGGTGGAACGGGAGCTTCGTGCCCTGGATGTGCATCCCACAAATCTCCATCAACTGCAAGATGCTATCCTATCAATATGGGACAACATTTCTAAAGAACGCTTTCAGCACCTTGTTGAATCAATGCCACGTAGAATTAAGGCAGTTCTGAAGGCGAAAGGGGGTCAAACACAGTATTACTATGGTGTTCCTAATAATCCTTTAGGTGAGTGTATGTGCCTTAAAATGTTCAATTGCAGCTGTAACTTCAGCATTTGACCAGCACACTTTTTGTCCTTTCCACAAGGTTTTCTATTCCTACCTCACATTCATTCTCTGTACAGAAGAATACATGCTTTAGTAAACTCTAACTATATGAGAGCTCATGTACTTACAATGGTGGTCATATTCTGATTTAAACCTCAGGTACCTTGAGGAACTTCAGTGGTTTCTCGATGGGCATCTTCTGAACACCTGTAGGAAATCAGTTATAGACAGATCAGAAACTCAGATGTAACTCAAACCTGCATCTAGAACTTAAAACTGGTTATACATCTGATATCTAAAAATTACATTTCAAATGACACTCATTATTCTGGAGATGGAATGTTGTGTTAAACATCTCCTTTTTAAAGTTTTTGACCAACATGAACATGATAAACTTATTGGTTTGGTACTGATTCCATTAATTTTGTTCTAGAAAAATTGTTATTTATAATAATATCTGATTATTGATAACTGATTTTTACAATTAATGGCAAAAGGAATGTTTAGAAATGTAATCTGATATTATCTACTGACACACTATAGCAGGGTTCACCAATCTCGGTCCTGGAGGGCCGCTGTCCTGCAGAGTTTAGCTCCAACCAGCTCCAACACACCTGGTTGAAAGTTTCTAGTATGCCTAGTGAGACCTTGATTATCTGGTTCAGGTGTGTTTAATTGGGGTTGGAGCTAAACACTGCAGGACAGCGGCCCTCCAGGACTGAGATTGGTGAACCCTGCACTATAGTATGATATATATATACATACACTATGAACAAAATTCTAAACGCTTTTGTTTTTGCCCCCATTTTTCATGAGCTGAACTAAAAGTTAAGACTTTTTCTATGTACACAAAAGGCCTATTTCTCTCAAATATTGTTCACAAATCTGTCTAAATCTGTGTTAGTGAGCACTTCTCCTTTGCCGAGATAATCCATCCACCTCACAGGTGTGGCATATCAAGATACTGATTAGACAGCATGATTATTGCACAGGTGTGCCTTAGGCTGGCCACAATAAAAGGCCACTCTAAAATGTGCAGTTTTGTGTGGTGTCGGGGGGTGGGGGGTGTGGGGTGTCGGGGGGTTGGGGGTTGGGGGGTGTCGGGGGTCTGGAAACAAGTCATTATCTGGTGTGACCATCATTTGCCTCACGCAGTACAACACATCTCCTTCGCATAGAGTTGATCAGGTTGTTGATTGTGGCCTGTGGAATGTTGGTCCACTCCTCTTCAATGGCTGTGTGAAGTTGCTGGATATTGGCAGGACCTGGAACACGTTGTCGTATACGCCGATTCAGAGCATCCCAAACATGCTCAATGGGTGACATGTCCGGTGAGTAATGGTGGCCATGCAAGAACTTTGCAGAATGGGGCCGTGCATTATCATGCTGCAACATGAGGTGATGGTCGTGGATGAATGGCACAACAATGGGCCTTAGGATCTCATCAAGGTATCTCTGTGCATTCAAAGTGCCATCAATAAAATGCACCTGCGTTCGTTGTCCATAACATACGCCTGCACATACCATAACCCCACCATGGGCCACTCGATCCACAATGTTGACATCAGCAAACCTGTCTGCCATCTGCCCTGTACAGTGAAAACCGGGATTCATCCGTGAAGAGAACACCTCTCCAAAGTGCCAGACGCCATCGAATGTGAGCATTTGCCCACGCAGGTCGTTTACAACAACCAACTGCAGGTCGAGACCCCGATGAGGACGATGAGCATGCAGATGAGCTTCCCTGAGACGGTTTTTGACAGTTTGTGCAGAAATTCTTTGGTTATGCAAACCGATTGTTGCAGCAGCTGTCCGGGTGGCTGGCCTCAGACGGTGTTGGAGGTGAAGATGCTGGATGTGGAAGTCCTGGGCTGGTGTGGTTACACGTGGTCTGCAGTTGTGAGGCCGGTTGGATGTACTGCCAAATTCTCTGAAAAGCCTTTGGAGACGGCTTATGGTAGAGAAATGAACATTCAATTCACGGGCAACAGCAGGTGGACATTCCTGCTGTCAGCATGCCAATTGCACGCTCCCTCAAAACTTGCGACATCTGTGGCATTGTGCTGTGTGATAAAACTGCACATTTTAGAGTGGCCTTTTATTGTGGCCAGCCTAAGGCACACCTGTGCAATAATCATGCTGTCTAATCAGTATCTTGATATGCCACACCTGTGAGGTGGATGGATTAACTCGGCAAAGGAGAAGTGCTCACTAACACAGCTTTAGACAGATTTTTGAACAATATTTGAGAGAAATAGGCATTTTGGGTACATAGAAGAAGTCTTAGAACTTTGAGTTAGATCTATAATTTTGTTCAGTGTATATAACTGGCTTAAAACCATTTTTCTTTGGTGAAAATACTAACGTAAAATTGTACCACAATATATATTGGTTTAAAATAATAATAAACATGTTCATAAACACAAACTTGTTATGCTGGGTACACACCAAAAGATAATCAAGCTGATTTTGGGCCGATTTCCCCCTTCTGACAATCCTAGCTGTGTCCCGATTATCTTGATGGTTATAGATTATCTTATCAGATTTTCCCTTGGTGTGAGGTGTGTTAAGAGTGTCCGAACCTGATCGGAAGAACGTCGGAGCCGCCCTGATCTCGAATCGCAAATATTCAACATGTTGAATATTTACGATCAGAAATCCTGAAATGTGGGGGGAAGCCCAAGGACAAACGCACGCATGCTCTGGAGATTATCACGTGAAAGGAAACAATATCCAATCAGAAAGCGAGATGAAGGAAGAAGGAAGCATAACAAACGCAGTCATGGCGGCACAAAGTGAAATTGATGTGGACAGCAGAGATGGAGGATCAGCTTGTTGATTTGTGGAACAAATGTTTACACAACGTGTTGTGTAAAACTTTTCCAAACACTATCATTGCAATTTCTTCCTGCATATCGTCCGCCATGCTTATTCTGAGGTCTCTAGAGTGTTAACAGTCGAGACTCTGATTGCATGGTCTTTAGGGTTGGGTATCTAGAACCGGTTCCAAAATGCCAAAAACAGGGGATTCGATAAGACGTGCGCACTTCAATTCCGCTTATCGATTCCTTACTTTGGTGATGCTCACATGCGCGAGGTGAATGGCAGTGAGCATTTGTTTACAGTTGTATTGATCTGCCAGGACCTGCCTGCCGCACATGCGCTGTACATTATATTTACGATGGCGGAGCGCAGCAGACGTTCAAAAGTTTGGTTAAGCTTTTCAAAAAAAGATGAAAATACAGCGAATTGTATCACATGCAAGAAAGACATTTCATGCAAGGGAGGAAGCACCTCCAATATGATGAAACATTTGCTGCAACACAGGGTCAATTTGAAGGAATGCAGCGCATGTGATTCGGTGCGATCTCTCAACAGCAGTACCACAGGTTTCCACACACCAGATAAAGCTACTAGCAGCAGCAATAGCAGTCTCTCACACTCAGGTACAAAACTAGAGCCGCATAATTCTGGATAAAATGAGAACCAGTTTTGTTTAAAATAGAGATCATGAATAAATACATCAGACAATTAATACGAGTCGAGTCTATAATTCCTTAAAGTGTTATATATATACAGTATATTGTAAATTAAGATGCATTGTCACAGTTTTACTGGTAATAGCCTAAATGTAACAAGAATAAAAGGTAGAAAAAAGTATTTGCTCTCTTTTTTCTCTCCAATAAATATTGGAATCGAAACCAAGAATCGTTAAGAACCGGATTCGATAAGCAGAATCGGAATCGTTAATTTAAACGATACCCAACCCTCACGGCCTTTTCACATCATGGCACACCACACACTATAGGAGCAAAACGGTTAAATCTAGGATTTTTTGTCCTCATGTTTGTGGTCTATCACATTTTGAAAATCTTATAAGATGTAAAAAATCTTTTGGTGTGTAACCCAGCATTAGTTGACACATACCAACATTACTGGAGACGCCTGCAGCTCCAGCAGGAACATCACCTTCAGAACCGCTTTCATCAGGATCACTGGCATCAGAGTCCGTCATACTGATCTCATCTTAAAGAAAAAGAGACATTTAAAACAAGAACATCTTCAGTTTAACCTGTATTCAGAAGTCATTTATGAAACATGACAAATGGCACCGTTTAATAATAATAATCATATTAATAACAACTATAATACTTCACTAAGATCACTATTATTAGAATTATCGCCTAGACAGTGATATACTAATACTGTCAATGAAAAATTTATATTTTATAATGAGTATATTATTTTACAATAAGAGGTTATAATACTTTCTTAATTTCTTCACTTAAGCTGTTATACTGGCAGAAACCTGCAGTTTAAGTGAAAACAGGTTTATAAACGCATCTTATTGCAAAATTGGATTACCACAAAAAATGTGGATATAATGCGAATGTGAAAATAGAGAGTAACTGGTGCTGGTTGCGTTCCCAAATGCATGTTAAACTTATGGCACATGCAGAGATGGAGTTCACTGCATTCATTCCCTGTGAAACGAGGCATGGAAAAAGCCAGATCATGAGCTGATCGAGCGAGCAAAGTGTGCTCTTCAGTTTGAAACACGCAGCACAACAGACTACAGACTTACTTTCTTATCGTCTTTTGCGATTTGATAAGGGCATTAAGCCATGTTGTGCTTTTGATTTTAATATGTTTGAGAGATGCTTTGCCAAAGCAATTGCGCAAAAAACAAAGACAATTTATGTTATTATGAGGCGTAAAAATATTTTCGGTTCTTTTGGTTCAAACTGTGGAGGGACAGATTAGACTGTGGTGGGTCACTAGAGTAAATTAATGGTAACACTATGAATTTTACTCCTCCCAAAAATGCCAAATAATAAACAGGTGAGAGCGTATTTTAGGCTATATGACACGATATAGTGAGATATGACAGCGCTTCTGCAACACGCATCACTGCAGATGAGTAGCTGAGGATCTCTTCAGCATGCTGATGCACAAAATACAAACTAAAAATAAATCAAAGTAAGTCGCAGATGCTCAACACACAGTCATCTTCATTAAAAGTAGTGAGAATAAATGATTTTACCAGTGCTGATGCTACTCTCTCTCCTATTGATCTTAAAATTAGCTGATACAAAAAATGCTGCTCATAGCGGTAGCTTTCGATGACGTGAACACCGTTAAATCTGATATAGCGCGGGAAATGAAGATCGGATTTATGTCTGTTTTGTGCAGACACATTTATGTGGCCAAGTGTAAATGGAATTGTTTTGACAATGAAATGACCAGGTGTAAAACAGCCCCAAAGATGATGTGGAAAAAGTTCTTACTAGACTAGCATTTCCTAAAATGATGCAATGCTCTTTTTATTACCATCTCAACACAGTCTTGATCCTCCAATGATGATTGTTCCTTCTCAGGGCTCACCTGAAAGCAAGGCAAAGAAAGAAAAAATAAACATCTATTAGATACAAAGGATTCAGAGATTCTCCAAATGAAGCAGCACAGATACTTGACTCCATTAACACTGACTGATCACTGTCATAAAACATAAAATTAAAACAATTTCACATTATCAATGATATACTTGAGCAAAAGAAGGCTGATGACGCCAAACTAATTCAGGTATGATGGGACATTTCAAACAGAGACTTAAGATTTAAAACACTGTGACATAAGTTGTAATCAAGTATAAAGTTAAAACCCTATAAATATATGGTCATAACCAATCAGGGATGCATGAAAATAATGCTCATTATTAATGTTATCATTGTCAATCCGATAAGAAAATTAGGCCGCTATATTAACACTAATAAATAATGGATTACTTCCTTCAGCTTCAGATGTGCGCTGTTCACCATGATGGTTTTGAAATGTTTGAATCACAAATCTGTGAAATCAGCGCATTGTTACAGGGAGAGTTCGCTTGTGGAATTGTAAGTTGTAATATTTTTTATTTTTGTTATATATCTGATTTATCTCATATAGGATGCATTTGGCTGAGTTAATGAGTGCTGCAGTAAACACTTCACTGTAGGCCTACCGGTGGTCAGCAAAACATTAATTATGATTGGGACTGTCATATATACATAACACTATAATGAGCAAACTATTGCATTAAAAACGTCGTGAATTCTTTGGGTTTAGTTGCTGTGTTTCAGCGTGTAGTCCTGGGAGGAGCGCATCCACAACAGGAGTTTCACTATGTAATAGTTGATTACTATTAATAATAGCTCAAGTTAATCTGTGCATGATTTTGTGCAAGTATAAGTTGTAATATTGTGTTTCTTTTGTATAAATATCTAATTTATCATATATAGGTTGTGTTCCGTTGAGCTAAAACCATCTAACAAAGCCTCAGTTTAGGGGTGTTCCTTCAGCTCTTTAGGCCATTTCATTTTAAGTTTAATGTTGTCTAATAACTTGTTTGCATTTTAATTTCATTTGATTTATTATTATTATTATTATTATTATTAAGGCAATAGATGTTTTGGTAAAACTTCACAATACATATGTTATTGCATTAACTAACATGAACTAACAGAGAAAAACTTTTGTTAATGTGAGTTAATAAAATATGCGAATTCATGTTCGTTCACAGTGTATTAAATTAACAGATACAACACTGGATCCTAAAATGTCTTGGAAAATGTTGAGATTAACGTTAAGTAAGATAAACATTAAGTAAATCCTGTAGAAGTATTGTTCATTCATTGTTAGTTCATGTTAACTAATACTAACAAGATGAAACCTTTTTATAAAGTATTGCCATTTTTTTATAAAGAAAGTTGGAAATATGAATGTAAAATTCATTTTAAAAGTTAAGGAATCTTACATTAGGCCACTGTACTGTATATGTTTGATTTATGTTGAAGTGTTTGGGACATTGGCTTTAAATGATGTGCGTTTCGTTTTTGTAATCAGGCTTTCAAAGTATATCAAATTTTGGATTTAGATTCATCGGCTAATATATCAGATATCGGCTTTCGAATATAAAGAATGATCAGTTATCGGCCCAAATGTTCATATCGCTGTATCCCTAATTTGATTTCCAAAAAAACAATACCTTCTGTACATCTCTGACTTCTGACTGGGACGGGGACGGACTCTTCATTTCGAGAGTGGAGGGTTCAACCTCACTGAGAGTCTACAAAACATAACATTAGACATGAAACAGTGGTGTAAATATGTGAACACTAGATCTCACAGATGTCTCTGCTTCGTTTGCTCGTTCTCTTCCAGCACAACTCTCACTTACCTTGTCTAGTCCCACAGTCAGAGCAGCACAATCACTGCCTGATGACCACTGGCTCTTATGGCTCATCTGAGAATATGAAATTAAGCGTTACATACAGAAACACTTCACCTAAGAGTTTAAAAAAAGCATTATAAATGGAATATATAAAGGATAATGTACAGTCAGTCAGTAATTAATACAAAATAAACTGACAGGATAATAAGGGTCCTGATACACAGCTACCTATCAATAAATATTTGCACATGAAATACTAATTTGAGATAATATACAAGATTACAAAATAGTTAAAGTTTTCAAATCAATATTTCAATATTTAAATGCTACCACAAGGTAATGTTCACGGCTTTTATGCATCACATTACATGTGTTTTCATTCCAGTGTGTCAGGTTGTGTGTAGCTTTACACCAGTTTTATGAGGACACCATTTTATGAGGACATCATAAGAGCATGTTCCTGATGTTTGACTTGACTGAAGAATCTCAGTGTGTTGTGTAAGTTTAACAGAATCCTGGTCTATGAGGACACTAGATTTATGAGGACATCATAAGAGCATGATCCTGATGTTTGACTTGACTGAAGAATCTCAGTGTGTTGTGTAAGTTTAACAGAATACTGGTCTATGAGGACACTAGTTTTACTGGGACACTGGTAACTAGATACATTTGGACGGCACTGAGTTCAAGTGTGTGTATGTATGAGAGTGATACGAGACATTGCGCCTGTGCTAGATGTACAGTAAGTGATCGTGACTCACTTCTTACACACACAATCATAATTCAGGGACTGATAACTGTGGCAAATAATCTGTTTCTGAGGAAACAGAGTTATTACATTAACTTATTGGATACCTTTAGAGTTGCTGTATCTTGTTCAGGTTTCATCTGATTCTTCAGAGTTATCATCTGAAAAAAAAAGTAGTAAAAATATATAAAAAAGACAAATAAATACTAATTTTAGTATCACTTATTGAAAGCCAAACAGAGGTTGCTATTTTTTACCAACTTCTTCAATGATTATATTTAATCTGACAAGCACAAATAGTTTTCGCTATTGGTATTAGCCACAATGAGCTGTGAATTATGGGTTATCAGTATCGATCCTAATATTCCATATGTGTGTCCCGGTAAAACTAGTGTCCTCATAGACCAGGATTCTGTCAAACTTACACAACACACTGAGATTCTCCTGTCAAGTTAAACATCAGGACATTGCTCTTATGATGTCCTCATAAAACGGTGTCCTCATAAAACAGGTGTAAGACACACACACACTTGACACACTGTAATGAACATGCATGTAATGTGATGCATTAAAGCCATGAACATTAACTTGTAGGGCTGCACAATGTATTGCTTTATCATTCATACCCATCTGTGGTAGTGACATTGCAGTATAGGCCTCTGTGAAGTCAGGCTATATAAAGACTCTGCTGTGTTATTTTACAGTTGATTCCTCAAGTTCTGTACCTAAATGCTGTTAGACTTACCTGGAATATATGAGGCATTGTTTATTTCACATCTTTGTTAATTTTTTTTATCTCTGCTTGCAATTTATTATTTTCTATGCAGATGCAAACCCCTACAAAATCACACCAATCATTCTAGAATGATTAATTATTTCCAAATAGAGCTATTCAATTCATTTAGTGAAATTGCTTTTCATATTGAAAAACTTTTGTTAATGTGAGTTAATAAAATATGCGAATTCATGTTCGTTCACAGTGTATTAAATTAACAGATACAACACTGGATCCTAAAATGTCTTGGAAAATGTTGAGATTAACGTTAAGTAAGATAAACATTAAGTAAATCCTGTAGAAGTATTGTTCATTCATTGTTAGTTCATGTTAACTAATACTAACAAGATGAAACCTTTTTATAAAGTATTGCCATTTTTTTATAAAGAAAGTTGGAAATATGAATGTAAAATTCATTTTAAAAGTTAAGGAATCTTACATTAGGCCACTGTACTGTATATGTTTGATTTATGTTGAAGTGTTTGGGACATTGGCTTTAAATGATGTGCGTTTCGTTTTTGTAATCAGGCTTTCAAAGTATATCAAATTTTGGATTTAGATTCATCGGCTAATATATCAGATATCGGCTTTCGAATATAAAGAATGATCAGTTATCGGCCCAAATGTTCATATCGCTGTATCCCTAATTTGATTTCCAAAAAAACAATACCTTCTGTACATCTCTGACTTCTGACTGGGACGGGGACGGACTCTTCATTTCGAGAGTGGAGGGTTCAACCTCACTGAGAGTCTACAAAACATAACATTAGACATGAAACAGTGGTGTAAATATGTGAACACTAGATCTCACAGATGTCTCTGCTTCGTTTGCTCGTTCTCTTCCAGCACAACTCTCACTTACCTTGTCTAGTCCCACAGTCAGAGCAGCACAATCACTGCCTGATGACCACTGGCTCTTATGGCTCATCTGAGAATATGAAATTAAGCGTTACATACAGAAACACTTCACCTAAGAGTTTAAAAAAAGCATTATAAATGGAATATATAAAGGATAATGTACAGTCAGTCAGTAATTAATACAAAATAAACTGACAGGATAATAAGGGTCCTGATACACAGCTACCTATCAATAAATATTTGCACATGAAATACTGATTTGAGATAATATACAAGATTACAAAATAGTTAAAGTTTTCAAATCAATATTTAAATATTTAAATGCTACCACAAGGTAATGTTCACGGCTTTTATGCATCACATTACATGTGTTTTCATTCCAGTGTGTCAGGTTGTGTGTAGCTTTACACCAGTTTTATGAGGACACTAGATTTATGAGGACATCATAAGAGCATGTTCCTGATGTTTGACTTGACTGAAGAATCTCAGTGTGTTGTGTAAGTTTAACAGAATCCTGGTCTATGAGGACACTAGATTTATGAGGACATCATAAGAACATGATCCTGATGTTTGACTTGACTGAAGAATCTCAGTGTGTTGTGTAAGTTTAACAGAATACTGGTCTATGAGGACACTAGTTTTACTGGGACACTGGTAACTAGATACATTTGGACGGCACTGAGTTCAAGTGTGTGTATGTATGAGAGTGATACGAGACATTGCGCCTGTGCTAGATGTACAGTAAGTGATCGTGACTCACTTCTTACACACACAATCATAATTCAGGGACTGATAACTGTGGCAAATAATCTGTTTCTGAGGAAACAGAGTTATTACATTAACTTATTGGATACCTTTAGAGTTGCTGTATCTTGTTCAGGTTTCATCTGATTCTTCAGAGTTATCATCTGAAAAAAAAAGTAGTAAAAATATATAAAAAAGACAAATAAATACTAATTTTAGTATCACTTATTGAAAGCCAAACAGAGGTTGCTATTTTTTACCAACTTCTTCAATGATTATATTTAATCTGACAAGCACAAATAGTTTTCGCTATTGGTATTAGCCACAATGAGCTGTGAATTATGGGTTATCAGTATCGATCCTAATATTCCATATGTGTGTCCCGGTAAAACTAGTGTCCTCATAGACCAGGATTCTGTCAAACTTACACAACACACTGAGATTCTCCTGTCAAGTTAAACATCAGGACATTGCTCTTATGATGTCCTCATAAAACGGTGTCCTCATAAAACAGGTGTAAGACACACACACACTTGACACACTGTAATGAACATGCATGTAATGTGATGCATTAAAGCCATGAACATTAACTTGTAGGGCTGCACAATGTATTGCTTTATCATTCATACCCATCTGTGGTAGTGACATTGCAGTATAGGCCTCTGTGAAGTCAGGCTATATAAAGACTCTGCTGTGTTATTTTACAGTTGATTCCTCAAGTTCTGTACCTAAATGCTGTTAGACTTACCTGGAATATATGAGGCATTGTTTATTTCACATCTTTGTTAATTTTTTTTATCTCTGCTTGCAATTTATTATTTTCTATGCAGATGCAAACCCCTACAAAATCACACCAATCATTCTAGAATGATTAATTATTTCCAAATAGAGCTATTCAATTCATTTAGTGAAATTGCTTTTCATATTGAAAAACTTTTGTTAATGTGAGTTAATAAAATATGCGAATTCATGTTCGTTCACAGTGTATTAAATTAACAGATACAACACTGGATCCTAAAATGTCTTGGAAAATGTTGAGATTAACGTTAAGTAAGATAAACATTAAGTAAATCCTGTAGAAGTATTGTTCATTCATTGTTAGTTCATGTTAACTAATACTAACAAGATGAAACCTTTTTATAAAGTATTGCCATTTTTTTATAAAGAAAGTTGGAAATATGAATGTAAAATTCATTTTAAAAGTTAAGGAATCTTACATTAGGCCACTGTACTGTATATGTTTGATTTATGTTGAAGTGTTTGGGACATTGGCTTTAAATGATGTGCGTTTCGTTTTTGTAATCAGGCTTTCAAAGTATATCAAATTTTGGATTTAGATTCATCGGCTAATATATCAGATATCGGCTTTCGAATATAAAGAATGATCAGTTATCGGCCCAAATGTTCATATCGCTGTATCCCTAATTTGATTTCCAAAAAAACAATACCTTCTGTACATCTCTGACTTCTGACTGGGACGGGGACGGACTCTTCATTTCGAGAGTGGAGGGTTCAACCTCACTGAGAGTCTACAAAACATAACATTAGACATGAAACAGTGGTGTAAATATGTGAACACTAGATCTCACAGATGTCTCTGCTTCGTTTGCTCGTTCTCTTCCAGCACAACTCTCACTTACCTTGTCTAGTCCCACAGTCAGAGCAGCACAATCACTGCCTGATGACCACTGGCTCTTATGGCTCATCTGAGAATATGAAATTAAGCGTTACATACAGAAACACTTCACCTAAGAGTTTAAAAAAAGCATTATAAATGGAATATATAAAGGATAATGTACAGTCAGTCAGTAATTAATACAAAATAAACTGACAGGATAATAAGGGTCCTGATACACAGCTACCTATCAATAAATATTTGCACATGAAATACTGATTTGAGATAATATACAAGATTACAAAATAGTTAAAGTTTTCAAATCAATATTTCAATATTTAAATGCTACCACAAGGTAATGTTCACGGCTTTTATGCATCACATTACATGTGTTTTCATTCCAGTGTGTCAGGTTGTGTGTAGCTTTACACCAGTTTTATGAGGACACTAGATTTATGAGGACATCATAAGAGCATGTTCCTGATGTTTGACTTGACTGAAGAATCTCAGTGTGTTGTGTAAGTTTAACAGAATCCTGGTCTATGAGGACACTAGATTTATGAGGACATCATAAGAACATGATCCTGATGTTTGACTTGACTGAAGAATCTCAGTGTGTTGTGTAAGTTTAACAGAATACTGGTCTATGAGGACACTAGTTTTACTGGGACACTGGTAACTAGATACATTTGGACGGCACTGAGTTCAAGTGTGTGTATGTATGAGAGTGATACGAGACATTGCGCCTGTGCTAGATGTACAGTAAGTGATCGTGACTCACTTCTTACACACACAATCATAATTCAGGGACTGATAACAGTGGCAAATAATCTGTTTCTGAGGAACACTGGTCGCATGGCACTGCTTAAGCATGGAAACCCTGAACTCACCTTTATAATGATTGCTGAATCTGCCCTGGAGCTCATCTTTGTCTGTAAACGGCATGTCCTCTTCCAGATCTTGATCTTCTCCTTCACTGACTCACTTCAGTCATCATCTCATGTGTCTGCGCGCATAGAAAAAGACTCTCATTAATCACGACCATTGCATTTCATTTGACATATTATTCAAAAAGCTTGTTTTAAATAAATTGATCAATTATGGTAAACAGCATTCAAGTTATTTTAATACTTTATTATTATATGATATTTAAGGAATATGTTAATTGATAATAACTATTCATTCATAGATTTCATTCACAATTGATACATTATAGGCAATAATAGTGACAGTATTAATAAGACTGAATCAGACTGACAGTTCTAATAATATTCAGAGTATATTTTATTATAGCCAGGAGTAATATGAGCACATATTTGTGTCTTAATGTGTTTAAAGCAAGCATAACTGTAGTAATATTAACAGTAGCATATCAGGATACTGTACTGGGTGAAATAGCCTCCCCTTCACATACTGTAGTCATGACAACGCGTTATTATGATGGCTAGACTATTTTATGAGATCAGAAAAGGTAGCAGTTACAAATATAGTGCAATCGAAAACGAGTTTAAAATGACAAGCATCGCTGATTCCCTCATGTCAGTCTGTAAACAGAATCACTATAGGTCCGCTAGCACCGTTAGCATCACGCGCTAGCTGCTTTCTAACTGTAAAACGAGCAGCGAAGAGCATACAGAACATGCACAAACAAGCCAACCGGACCCACATGCTATTAGAGAAGCAATTAAACAACGTTATAACTTACCTTTTGGATAACAGTTGCCTTCATCAGGTCCACAGATGTCTTCTCAGGTGCAGAGTTTGTCCAGTCCAAACAGGAAATGACGTGACGACGAATGACTACACCTCTGATTACGTTGTACTTATCATAATATAAACGGGATTTTATTTATTTATTTATCATATATTTAATGCAAAATTAATAAATTACAGGCAAAAATACTTAAATAATTAGTATTTTGCATTAAGTTGCTACACATTTTAAAGCTGATTGAAGCTCCGCCCACTGGCGCCATCTTGTTTTCGCGATCTCCCGCCTACCGGTACCGATCTGACCAATCACTAAAGCTGATTGAAGCTCCGCCCACCTATTGTCTTGTTTTCGCGATTTCCCGCCTACCGGTACCGATCTGACCAATCACAGGCCCCAAAGAATACACTTGTGTAAAAGATGCAAATTTTTGATGACGCGGGTGTAATACCAGGACCTGGCTACAGGGGCGCACTCTCGAAATCAGGGATACACTGTGTATGGTAAAATTTCAGGGTTTTGTGGTATGTAAGGACATGGCGCCAAACTTTGAGAGGGAGCTTCTGGAACGTAGTAAATGACATCTACGCTGTCGGATTTATGAGGACATGGCCTCTGTCCTCATAAACCCAAATGTCCCCATAGTGCTGGTGCGTATTCAGGTCAAAAGTCCTCGTAAACCACAAAAACAAACACACACACACACACACACACACACACACACACACACACACACAGACACACACCCCTTGCTGGAGTAATCAGGTTATGTCTATTGAGAGTTATGCCTCAGTAAAACCAGTTATTTTTGATGTTACGACATGTATTACATTTTCTAAGTTGAACTGACAAAAAAATTTTTTCAGTGCAATCACAACAGGTTGAGTCTGACCAGTTAAAGCAGAACAGCTCTCAAGAGACCAAATCCTTGTTTGAACGTTTCAGACACAGTGAGAAAAGAGCAGAGACTGCCATTTATATAATGAAAAAAACTCTAAAACAAAATTAGGAACCTTTAAAATAGCATAATAGGGACACTTTTAACACACGAGTAATACTTAATTATATTTAATTTAGACGTTCTATTTATTTAACATTGTTAAATAAAGTTGTCATACATTTAGGGATGCTCCTACCAACCACTTGGAGTCACTGTGGCTTCTTGTCTGAAGCTTGGTTGTTTTTGTCTTCCTTCAGGACTTCATCTGTCATCAGTATCACTAAGCGTTTACACGGCAAGTCTTTATGCACAGATCCGACCTTTTGACCATATCTAATTTTTTAATTATTTGCCAGCATGGACAAGATAACAGCTGTCATGACTGCAGAGATATAGACAGGAAAACAACAGTGATTTTCGTTTGTTATTTTGACCTAGAATCCGCATGTGGAAAAAAAGTAGCGCTTTAAGATTACATTTTTTAATGAAGTTACGAGAGAGAGAGAGAGAGAGAGAGAGAGAGAGAGAGAGAGAGAGAGAGAGAGAGAGAGAGAGAGAGAGAGACTTTTAACTTTAGAATGTCCATTATTTATACATACAAAAATTGTTTAGAAAAATCATTCCACAAGTTTATAAATTTCCAACCACAAAAACAAATATAAAACACTTACACACCTTCTCACAAAAAATCTATAAAACCCCCCCAAAACATCAGGTTCACCCATAAATTCACCAAATGTGGTTAAAAAATGTTTTAAGTTATACAATGCATATTCCAAAGTTATTATTATTTTTTATTTTATTTTATTTTTTAATAAAACCATCAACCATAAGAACAGGATCTGTTTCACCTCCCTTTGCTTCCACTTTATTTTCTTGGTACCTAATTTGTTAATACCTTACACAACGTTTAAAATAATCACTTTATGCTTTTTATAGACAGAATATTCTGGACCATAATTTAACAAATTGAAACTAAAGTAACCCAACAGTCTCAAACTCCAATGTTTCACAGACTCCAAAATATTTTTTAGACAAGAACATTGCATAAACATGGGAAACTGTTTCAGATTCACCACAGAAAGGGCATCCCTCCCCTTTCAAGGGATCTAATCTTTTTCAATGGGTCTTCTACTAATCTTTTGTAGAAGGACCGCCAGCTTCCTTTCGGGGAAGAGCATGACTCCAACACTGAAGTCCATTTACTTTCTTTCAAGTCTGTAAAACTTTTATAATTGCAATTTTTCACACATATTCTCTACAGGATATTTCTAGTTATAGTTCTGAAAAAGGCCAACTCTGGAGTTTTCAATGGCAACATATTTCCAGGAATCTCCTTACAGTCTTCATCCTTTAAACAAATTTAGAAGTCAGGAAAACCATAGGGCTCCTTGTAGGTCTTCAAGGCGGTAAGTAAAAAAAAATCTGATTTTGGGAGTACCGATTCTAGATCATCAATCGGGCGGTGAGTGGTACGTACACATCTTAAACCCACTTTGTTGGCCAGTTCTTTTGCCTCTATCCATCCACATCCTCTTCTGAGATCACATAACTTGGATATTCCAGCAGACAAAGACAACATCAAAAAAACAACAGATAAAAAAAATCAAAGATCCAAACATCAGGACTCTCCCATTCTCAAGAGAGAGTAAAAGTCAGCCATATTTCCAAAATACCAATATAAAATGGTACAAGACATCCAAGCTAAGTTCCTTTTAATTTCATTTCAAATAATTGTTTATCCTGGCCCATTCTTTCAGTCTTACGCAAAAGGGGACATGTAACACCCATCCAAACATAAGGCTGATGATAAAGATGATGCTGAACAGCCATTAAGCTAAAGGATGCCAATCTGGCCTTTTATCAATGAGTCTGTTGTAGGATGGTCATACTCAGGCGTCAAGAGGCTGATGTTATGGCACATTCAAAAACAAGAAGAGTCAGTCTTAAAGGTCCCATGACATGCTACTTTTTGTAGGCTTTAATATAGTCATTAGTGGTCCCTAGTACTGTATCTGAAATCTCTTTCCAAAAATTCAGCCTCAGTGCAGAATTATAGCCACTACAAGCCAGTCCCAGAATGAGCTTCCTTTAGACAGGCCGTTTCGGTGTTTGTAGCTTTAAATACTAATGAGGAGGAGAAAGGCGGCGTGAGGTGGAGGGTGGGTGTGGCCTTGACCATGTTGCGCAACGGTACCGTGGCGTGCATGTTTACGTTGGATATATTGCAATGGCACGCAGACACGCAGTCTTTCAAGCATTTCAGTTTGACCCAGAATCTGATCCAGATGGAGAAGCAACGGATGAAGAAGTTGCAACTCAGCGGCTCCATCAGAACGTTTCCGAATGGTTAGTTTAAAATATTATGTCTGGATACGGTACTTTATTCGGATGGTTTACAGTTATCATCATGTAGCTAACGCTAACCTACTGTTGCCTTTTCATGAGAGATCTGTAACGTCTGTAATTTATCTTATTACAATTACATCAAGCTCTGCGATCTTGAAATGCGGATATCGCGCGCGCCATATAACCAACAGGAAAACGGTTATCCAAATAACAAAGACGTGTACAACACTCGCGTTACAGTGTGTGTATTCACACACATAAACTGCATAGCTAATGTTACAGCCTCATTCTACGTGTAAAATCTAGGTAACCATAAACAGTAAAGCAACACACTTATATATTATTAGTTGACTTACTTGTCCGAGGTGTGTAGCTGAGCCAAAGAGAGTGATCCAGACTTTAGTTTCAGACGTTCAGCAAGCCCAGCTCTGTATTGACCCTTCGGTGTTCATTTGTACATCCAATTATTGAGCAATTATTATGCTTCGCTCGCTCAAAAGCCATGATATCTCTCGTGGACAAACTAAAATCGCGCGCGCGCGTTCCTACTTCCTAGCGCATTTTCTCATGGGCGGAAAATATTCTCTGGGAGGGCAAAGCAGAGACAGGGGAGGTAACATTTCCTCCTTATGACGTCATCAGGAGGAGATTCAAGATCAGCGAGTATGAGCCTCCATTTTCTCAAAGGCAGAGAAAGATAGCAAAAGCTCGATTTACACCAATTGAAATTTTTTGAAACTTGGGGACCATATACAGGCTAGGGGAACTCATATTAATGTTAAAAAACCTCAGAAAGTGAAAATTTCATGTCATGGGACCTTTAAAGGCAGGGTAGGTAGGATTTTTCTAAAAAAAAAAAACTTTCCAAATTTGTTTAAACTGTCTTTATATACCAATACATAATTAAAATGTAAGTACTCTGAAAAAGAGAGTATAAAAATCGAGTGTCTGTAGACCTCTCACGACTGTTGTAAACACAGCTAATTATTTCCATTCACTCCACCCCCTCCCTTCTGAGCTCCTTCCACGCCCCGCCCCCAAAACACATGCAGTGACATCATGTCAGAATCACATGTAATAAAATACCTAACTTTATCACTATAAATATAAACAAATAAGATGGCTTTTAGTACTCACTATCAAGCTAGCATATCGATACTCGTAAAGTTTAAAATATATTTTGTTTGATTCGGTAACGAGCTATATTTATACGGCAAAGCTAAAAACAGGTTGCATTGATACACGGAATTTCGTGTAAGATTCATAACATATACGGTGTTTTGCATGTAAGAGTTTCCATGATGAAAACATTGTTGACTCTGATGAGAACTAACGTTACACTCCGGAGACAAGCCTACCGCATCGTCGGTTCGAGGACAGGTCCGGGGTCGAGGGCGAAGCAGAGGAGGTCGTTCAAGAGTGCCTTGTTTGCCTTCGCTGACTGCATATGCAGGTGCTTTGAATTTTGAATGCTCTTTCTCTGCCATAATTTTACTCTTCGTAGGTTCTGCGCCTCTCTTGCACTCCTCAAATCAAACGGGTGCGCGCGCATATGGGCAGATCTTGTAGCAACAGTGGTGGTAGCCATGGTTGCGAGAGTGAGTGACAGTCGCCCAAACCAATCAATTGTTTTGTCCCGGATGGAAATAATGAGCTGTGTTTATTGCAGATTAAAAGGTCTACTGTCACTCGATTTTTTTTGTCACTCGACAGCTTCTTCACCTGGAAGTGAAGACGTCAGTGTTGTGTTTACATGTGTGGATTTAAGCGTCTGTAATCGCAGCTTTGTTTCATTTTAGTGATATTAAGTTTATATCTGTATTTATTTGCTGCTACACTATATTGTTGAGATGATTCTTATAGAAGGAATAGTACAGACGAATGATATCATTATCATTAGTCATCGTCGCTATCAGGATACTGGATAGCCTACTCGTGGTAAGTCAGATTTGTTTTTTAATACTATACTAATACTATTTATAATACAGTACTGGCTTTTTTCAGGTGGAGAGGCATTTTAGAGCTCAGTGAGAGCCCATAACATTATACAGCTGTGTTGTCTTGATTTAACTCAATCATTACATGACTTGTTTATCTATATTCGGTTAACTTTACAGTCTTCAATTAGATCATATTTCCCCTCAGCCACCCCAAACATCATTGGGCTAGAGTACTGTACAGTATCTGTACTGTATCAGTCAATGATGCCATAGGACCAGAGCGCTGTCAATCACTGCCTGATTCAACTTTGGCAATGTAAAGCCTTTTTTTACCATGCCGATAAAGCTATTTAAACCTGAATTTATCAATTGCTGATTAATTTGCGATGCAGAGTTTGTGAAAGAGGGGAGACACGACTTGACCACAGACCACGTCTCTGTTCATAATATGTAAACACTCAATTATTTTGAAGTATCGCCCTGGTCGCAATATTTATTCTGATTACTTTAGTGTGATAAAGATGACTGATAAAGCTATTATATGTAGCTAGTATGAGTAACAAAATGCTTTTTCTGTGTCCATATTTGACTAATTATAATAATGCAAAAAATTGCACTTCAAATGAACATTTCTGAGAATTTTTTTTTTATCTTTAACAGTCTTTAATAATAAATATGTCCAAATTAAAAACTTAATACATGCAAGTAATTATGACTGAAAACATCCAGCAACTAGGGTAGTGGTTCTCAAAGTGTGGTACGCAGGCTCCATCTAGTGGTACGCAGAGGAATCACTGAATTTCGCACACGTAAGATCAAACCGGTGTGATCTTTTACTGTCTATTATTGTGTGCTCAGTCTTGGCTGGTCCCTGGAGCGTACAATACGATTACACGGCAAAGAATATTTTAAATGTACGTTTTAAAAGGTTAAATATCAATACACAGCCTGTGTTTTTTTTTTTCATATTTTAAGTACAGTAGGCTTCAGTTTTTATTTCACATTTAGGTGCAATACATTTTAATTGAATCATTATTTAAGTTTTTTATTTACCTGTATGTAAGCAGCACAGTGCAGTGTTAATGTTCAAACTGTGTTTTTACAATGTTTAATGTGGCTGACAATAATAAATATTCTTATTAGAAATTAAGCTGCCTCATTTATGAGCTGTACGCATAACCATAGCTGAATAGTTAGGCCTACTACGCTACTGTATTCATATTGGTCATTATGGTGGTACTTGGAGAGGCAAATATTTTCTGAGGTGGTACTTGGTGTAAAAAGTTTGAGAACCACTGAACTAGGGAATACACAGCCATGGATATATGTTTATATAAAGGGCTATACAGCCATCTACTGGTTACACAACAGTATTACAGATGATAAATGCTGCATGACTCCGAGGTAAATATTTAGTATTGTAAAATCCCTTAAAACATTTATATAATTTGTTTGGAATAAATATTTTAAGTCTGCAACTTGTTACTGTATGTGAAGTTCAAAGCAGTTTGTATTGTTAGATTATAATACATTTCCTCTCTCATTTTCCAGGGATTGGAGCAACTTTTCCATAAACAAAATTGTGATGCTGACACAGAGGATGGAGTGATAGTACCAGAGATCCACTGTCCCTGTCAGACAATAATCTTACTTTGTTCAGACACATCACCTTTGAATGACTGGGATCTTGATCTTCAGACACCTGATTTATTTTATTTTAATATTATAAACTAGCAAATATTTCAATTTCCTCTAGATTAAAACAAACACAGTTCACAAGTACACAAGAGGTTGCACTTTATTCTTTTTAGTCTATGCTGATCTTGGATTAGCATACCAACAGCATATGAATGTTAAGGGGATAGTTCACCCAAAAATTAAATTCTCACTTATTTTACTCACCCTCATGCTGTCCCAGATGCATTTTACTTTCTTTCTACAGATAAACACGAATTAAGATTGTAAGGAAAGTAATCCATCTCTGCGAGTCCTAAAAACCACACACAGTGAGAGCGTGACGGTAATCCATGCGACCTCAGTGGATTAATCATTGCCTTCTGAAGTCAAACAACAGGCTAGATAAAAGAAATACTAATAATATGACTGTTTTAACTATTAAAAATCACTTCCGACCAACTGTCTTGCGTACATGGGTTACAATCCACTTGTATTATGGACTCACAGAGATGGATTATTTCCTTAAAACTCTTTGTCTATGTTATGAGAAGAAGAAAGTCATATACATCTGGGATGGCATGAAGGTGAGTAAATGATGAGAGAATGCTCATTTTTTGGGTGGACTGTCCTTGTACTGCTTGTGTCCAGTCACTGCTCAAAGAATCATTGCATCATTTAAAATGTATATGAATTTTTAAAATGTATTCTGTATTTGTAATTGTGCATTTTGTATAGTAATGTATATCATGAGAATACTGTGCATTACATGTATAGTATGCAATTAAGGTTTTGTGGATTCTGGTCTTTCCTGTCACAACATAATCCCATCCAATACTTTCACTCTGATACTTGTGTATATGCTTTAGTGACAATAAAGAATGTATATTTATTTGAATTCATATTTTCAATTACCTTCATTTAACTGGTTGTAGAAGTCACAACTGAAACTATACATCAAAATATATTTACAATTTTAAATGTTAGAAGATAGTATTAATTAAATGAAATAACTAAATACAATTATCAATAAAAAAAATGGCAACAAGAACATTCTTTGTGTGACATATGTGATGAAATGCCCCTTGAGGTCTGTATCATCTGACAGCAGGCCACGACTGTAATTTTCATATTGTTTAAATTCTTCTTATTTAAGTGATCAGTAATTTTGATGGTGTAAATGTTTATCATGCTAACAATGAGTAGTGTGATGGCCATGGTTGCCAACCTTGATTACCTGGTTGAAGTTTGACTTTCTTGACGGCTGAATATATCACACACGTTTGCTAGTATTCTCTTTAAATTGTAACAGCTCAACCTAATCAGAGCCTAACATGGAAAATAATCATCAGGAATAAACAAATATTCTTTGAAAACATTGGACACTACAATATTTTAAGTATTATATATGTACAATTACACCTGAATAGACTGAATAGATCTCTTGTGCTCCTAAAAGCTTCTGTCGACAAAGTAGTAGCTGCAGGTAAATACAGATAAAATTAAAAAACAAACCTAACTTAATATCACTAAAATGAAATAGAAAGCTGCGATTACAGACGCTTAAAACCTCAGTAGCGAATGAGAACACACTGCCACTAGCCCCGCCCCCACGAAAGAAATGTGTCAGAACGGCGAACGAAAACTCCAGAAGCGCAAACGAAAACTTCAGAAGCGCAAATGAAAACTCTGGAAGCGCATTTGTAAGTTCAGATCAGCGACTGAAATATGAGAAATAGTTAGCAAAACATGCAGTGTATTAAAAACGAAGTAAAAAAATCTGCTTGTGATTTATTCTTTTTCAGTTTCAAAGATATTTTATTCAGTTTCAATTTATATTTTCATTCGTTTCTTGAAAAGCTACGCTCATTATTATTGGCACAAAATTAATTCCATAAATGTCTATGGTTTTAAAAGAGGTTCCAAATTTTAAAATATACCTAGAGTTCAAGTTCAAGTTCATTTATTTATATAGCACATTTAAACAGCCGCTAGACAGACCAAAGTGCTTTACAGAACAAGCATATAAAAATAAAAGCAGCAAAACAACACATAAACACATAAAGAACAACTAAGCTAAGATTAATTTTAAAACAAAGAAACAAATGTAAAATAGTAAGAACAGCCCAAGAAAAGTAATCAATATGCTAACGAGAATAGGTATGTTTTGACCAGAGACTTAAAAACAGAGAGGTTGGGAGCCGTTCTGATCTCTAGAGGCAGGGTGTTCCACAGACGAGGCCCTGCCACCGCAAAAGCACGCTCCCCTCTACGCTTAAGTCTGACACGAGGGACTACCAGCAGCGCCTGGTCGTGGGATCTGAGACTTCTGGACGGAGTGTACGGATGAATAAGTTCAGAGAGATAAACCGGTGCTATGTTGTGTAAAGATTTGAAGACAAAGAGAAGGATTTTAAAATCTATTCTCTGCCGAACTGGTAGCCAATGTAAAGATCTGAGGATGGGAGAGATATGATCATATTTGCGACAATTATGGATGAGTCTGGCTGCAGCATTTTGGACTAACTGAAGACGGGAAATTTGAGAATCTGATATACCGCAATATAGTGAGTTGAAATAATCCAGCCGACACGTGATGAAAGCATGAACCGTCATTTCCAGAGTTATTGGAGTGAGAAAGCCTTTGATTTTAGATAGTAGGCGAAGTTGGTAGAAACCGGAACTGATTACAGATGAGATGTGTTTATCAAACTTTAAAGACTGGTCAACACGAACACCCAAGTTCCGCACTCCTGTAGATTTAAAGGGAGATAGACTCCCCAAGTCTGGGCATGTACACTGGGACCTTTCACTCGGGCTGAAAACAATGACCTCTGGCTTATCATCATTAAGAGATAGGAAATTTTGAGCCAGCCATGCCTTCACCTCCTCTACGCATAGCAGAAGAGAGTTTAATGCTGCAGGATTATTGCGCTTGATTGGAATGTAAATTTGGGTGTCGTCTGCATAAAAGTGAAATGAGACACAGTGTTTCCTAAAAATTGTGCCCAGCGGTAGCATGTAAAGAGAAAATAGAGAGGGAGCCAGAATGGAGCCCTGTGGAAGACCACAGCTCAGAGGTGCCATGGAGCTGGAGAAGTTTCCCATCTTTACTAAAAACTTTCTGTCAGAAAGGTAAGACTGGAACCATGACAAGACAGAGCCTTTTATGCCCACCCACGTCTCCAGTCTAGCTAACAGAGTAGGGTGGTCAACGGTGTCAAAAGCCGCCGACAGATCTAGGAGAACTAGAACCACAGTGTCTCCAGAGTCAGTAGAGATATATATGTCGTTTAGCACTCGCAGGAGAGCGGACTCAGTGCTGTGGGCAGTCCTAAACCCAGATTGAAAAACCTCATATATACAGTTATTTGACAAAAAGTGTTGGAGTTGATCCAACACGATTTTCTCTAATAATTTGGAAATGAAAGAAGGATCCAGTGAAGGCTTCTTGAGCAGAGGAGTGACCGTAGCCACTTTAAGATTGGCCGGAACAGAGCCAGTGTTTAGACACTTGTTAATAAGAGATACCATACCTGGACCCACCGAGTTGATGATTAATTTTAAAAATCTCGGATGAATGATATCATTTGGGCAGAATGAAGGTTTGAGCTTGGCGCTCACATCCTTCAGTATCTGGAGGTTAATGGGATCAAAAGCCTCCCAAACACAGGAGGTACACGGCATAATAGGGGGGAGAGTTAATTTAGGGCAGATACTGATCCTTAATTTAGTGATTTTGTTAATAAAAAATCTCTGGAAGTCTTCACATAGAGCATCTGAGGCAACAGACAATTTAACAGATGGATTTAAAACAGAATGAATGACAGAAAACAAGACCTTAGGGTTAGAGTGATTGGACTCAATTAAGTTTGAGAAGTACGCGGCTTTAGCTGATTTAGCAGTGTTCTGGTATACTGTAACAGAGTCTTTGAACATGCGGAAGGAGACAATTAGCCTGTCCCGTTTCCACTTGCGTTCGGCCTTTCTACAAATTTGTCTTTGGTGACGAGTGTCAGAATTTTGCCATATATCTGATTTTGGTTTGGGAGGCTTAAGAGGAGCAGTCACATTTGCTACTTTAAGCCAGGCAGAATTTAAAAGGCTAAGATGCTGATCAGCATCCAGGTCAGATAATGGTTGGTCCAAGTGCAAGTGAGAGCATAGTTCAGCAAAGCACAAGTCGAAGTTTGTTTTGAACTGTGGAGAATAGAAGCGCGACATAACAGGAGCAATAGTGGGTTGAGAAAGCTCCAGAAGAGACAGTGAGAATAAAATGGGCTTGTGATCAGAGAGAGGAAAATCAGAGAATACAATATCAGTGACATCAATCCCGTAAGATAACACAAGGTCCAATGTGTGGCCCTGAATGTGGGTAGAGTTTTTGACCCACTGCAGTAGGTTAAAAGCATCTATTAAGTCAAGAAACTCCTGCGACAAGGAATTTGAATGACAGCAGACATGAATATTAAAATCGCCCACCAAAAGGAAGCGATCATAGTTTGTGGCAATGTTGCCAATGAACTCAGTGAATTGCTGTATAAAATCCTTAGTGGAGAGTGGAGGGCGGTATATCACCCCTATACAGATGGGACCATTCCAATCTAGGTGGAGAAGCTGAGTTTCAAAGCTGGGGAAGGCCGTTGCAGGGACCAACCGGCAGCGTGAAGAGAGAGAGTTATTTAAAATAGTTATAATCCCACCCCCGCGTCCATTAGGACGAGGAGAGTTAAAAAATGTACAGTTTGCTGGAACCAGTTCTGAGAAGGGAGTTAAATCACCGACCTTTATCCATGATTCTGTGATGAACATAAAATCCAAGTTGTGTGAGGAGTAGAAGTCGTTTAATAAAAAGGTCTTATTCACCACGGAGCGGGCGTTTATTAGCGCCAACTTAGGTGGAGGAATAGTCACGTGAGATGACGGCGCTTTTCTCAATGAGCGCAGATTTCCGTGATTTGCTCCGTTCCGCCGGGCGCGGCGGCCAACACTACGGAGATCAACCTGAGTGACATGACTCAGATGTAGAGGGAAAACAGGACGAAGACATCGGTAAACCGCGTCCCGCGGGTGCCATGCTGCAGATCTGCGTCCAAACGAAATGTCAGCTTGTAAATAAGCTTTCAGTTTCGTCATGTAACCTCCGCGGCTTCCTCGTTTCCTCCTTCGCTTTCTCCGCACGGTGTTTAGCGGCCACCGGCAGATATCGTGCAGGAAGATGGTTCGGGGAGGCTCGTACGGTTTGTGAAGGGGGCATTCCACGTCCACGGTGTGAAAGTTCGCGAGTGAATCCCCAACAGAGATGCTGATGTCTAGGAGAGCTTGACGGGCGTACAGCAGGTAAACGACACATCAGACAGACAGAGAAAAAAACACGAGAGCAGCAGACGCAAGCCAAACACACAGGCGCCATCTTGCTACGTATCAAAATTCAACATCAAAAATCAACATCAGCCATTGCCAAACCTAGATGATGTAGTCATTTATTCCTCTACGTGGGCTGATCACATTTCACAATGTTTTTAGTCGATTAGCAGCCGCATCCTTAAAGCTCCAATATGTAACAATTTTGTAATAAATTTTCTGAAAATAACTTGCACAGTGTGATATATTTCCTCCAGTTGTGTACTTACAATATCTCAAAAGTCTCCAAAGATTTTTTATTTCAGAGAAATTCCTATTTTAAATAACTGTCCGTCCCGGAAAAGAAATGTCGCCTCTCAGTGACGCAATGTCCGCACTATCCTTTTTTTCCGGTGTGGGCCATGTGATATTCCACCACACCGGAATATCACATGATCAAATGCGGAAGTGGTGGTTATAGCGTTATAGCCATAGACTGTATGGTTATAGCTGTTATGGATCACGATTACTCTTTGGCGAGTATTGAAGTGCCAACAAAACGAAAGCGTCCATATTCGGATACACGCAGACTATGGCAGTACAATTAAATACAATTGGATATGTGTTGTTAAAAATATATATTTAGTCATTACTTGCAAATGTTCGTTCAAATTTACTTTTAGAACGATTGGTTTGAACACGTTAAACAACACGGCATTAACCATAAACACGTAAAACTGCACAACATTAACCCAACAAATCATTTGACAAATAGCTGTAAGTTGTAACGGGATAATATAGCATAACATTTCACATTCCTTGCAGTTCATTAATTACCTCATCCGTGATCATGATTCATTAATTACATTTAGATACATCGCTAGATGGTGAAAACGCATTAAAAACGACATCTCCCATCGTCACCTCCTTCATAGCGTCATCAAGCTTCGCCTTTGTTATTGTTGGAAACTGTGCCCTCTTGTGGTGAATTTTTTTTTACATATTGGAGCTTTAACATTAAACTTGACGAAATGCGACTTTGCAAAAGCTATTTTGGAAAATAGTTTGTGAACGGTCAAGTATGTCCTGTGGACGAAAAAGAGACCGCTATCCTTTCGTACCCTGTACCCACTCTACAGGGCGAGAGTTGCAACAATTTCTAGGCATGGCTGGCTAGTACAGATGCTTCTGTAAACATTTCTCCACTGTGGTTGCTCCCTTAACTAAAATGTGCAGTCCTTAAGTTGTTTTTAACTGGACTCTACTTTGCAGTGCTCCGGTGTTGTCTGCTCCTGACCTGGTTCGTTCGTTTAACCTCGAGGTGGACGCCAGCGGGACCGAAGTTGGAGCTGTCCTGCTTCAGGATGGTGCTGATGGCATATCTCATCCAGTGTATTATTTTTCTGATAAATCTAATTGTCACCAATTGAATTATTCTACTATTGAAAAAGAGACTCTGGCTACGTTGCTTGCTTTGCAGCACTTCGACATGTATGTTGGATACATACTCCCGTTATCGTCTACACAGATCACAATCCGTTGTTAAAAAAAATAAATAAAATAAAATAATGTACAAATACAACCAACATTTGATGCACTGGCTTTAATGGCTCAACAGTACACTCTTGAAATCTACCACAAGAAAGGAACTGACAATGTCATGACAGATGCTCTTTCTCAGGGCTAGGTAATTGTTTAATTTTCTTAGTTTCACTGGGTTTGTATAATTTTTCTAGTTTGCATAATTTTTCTAGTTTGCTTTCACTGTTAGCTTCACCCAGAACCTGTCTCTTTTGGGTTGTAAAATGGGTTGTAAAATTGTAAAAACAAAAAAATATAATAAAGAAAATAATAATTTTGGGTGGGGGAGTGTTACGGCCTGTGCCTTGAGAGTGTTTCTTCTCCTGCATGACGTCATGACTCTGCTATTTTCTCTGTCTGAGTTTTATTGTTTAGGCCCGCCTCTGTGCACCTGCGTCTCGTTGCATGAGTTGCTGATTATAGGAGTAGTTCACGTTAAAATTAAAAGTAGCCCATGATTTACTCACCCTCAAGCCATCCTAGGTGTATATAACTTTCTTCTCTCAGACGAATACAATCAGAGTTATATTAAAAAATATCCTGGCTCTTCCAAGTTTTATAATGGCAGTGGATTACAACCAACAAACGTGCATCCATCTATTGTAAAACTCCAAACGGCTCCTGAGGGTTAATCAAGGCCTTCTGAAGCAAAACGATGAGTTTAAGAAAATATTCATATTTAACACGTTACAAAGTAAATTTCTATTTTGAAACGGCCATACGCAGTCTACTTACTCCTAATGCGCAACTTTCGAAATGTACAACGTCATAAGTAGCGTTAGTGAAGTCATGGCGTACCGTAGATGTCAGCAGTACGTCCCAATACTCGCATAAGTTGCACTTAAGTGGAATCCGTATGTTCGTTTGGCCACATTTGGCTACTTAGTTTACTTATATATTATATACTTACTATTATTATACTCGGATATGTATCTGATTTAAAACCACATTTGTAAGTGGCTCAGATCGGATGGGGGGAAAAAAGGATCTGTGGATATTTGTGTTTACACGTGTGCAAAAAAATCCTATCTGTCAGATGTGAGTAAGAAAATCCGAGTTTTTGAGCCAGTGCAAACGCAGACTAAGTCATGACCTGGGAATTCTCAAATATCTATTTAATTAAATGTTACTTTTTATCAATATTTATCCTTGCTTAGCTCTGCCATATGTCTCAATATTCAGAATCAAAATGAAAGAAAGACAAGACACATGAAGTGTCTTACATTTGGAATTGAACTTTATATGACCCACTCCAATACGCAAACAAAGGCACGGATGGAGGAAAAGAGAAGTTGAATCAGTGTCTTTGTAGAAGCTCCAAAGGCATTTGAGCAGTTCTCTTACGAGAGGTTCTCTTGTACTTGCGTAAGTATCTTACGCTAGGGGAAAACCTCTTTTCCTCAAGATATTGAAGCCAAAAATTATCCTTAATTTTGCAATAATGTAAAACGCATTGCAGCAGCATGCAGACATGGGCGAGACAGCTCGCGCACCCATTGGCTGCTCTGCGGCAACTGCACCAGCCTATCGATAGAGGCCCCTCATGACGTCATAACCAATGAGGGTGCTTCGCGCCCATTACGTCATCTCCCGCCGAAAGCGGGTGGGGCTAGGGCTATAAATACGGCCCAGAGAGGCTGGTTTGGTCAGTTTTTCATCTCTTCAGTGAGCCTACGCATCGCTGGATCCTGAGAGGAAGCCGCGCCGTCTGAATCAAGCACCCAGCGGGATTTATCTGCATCTGAAGCTGCCGGTTGACAACTCGCCGCCTTCAGTCGCCGTTCCTGCTGACGCTTTCCGGCGTATCTATATCCTTTTCATTGCTGTGTGTGTGTTCGCCGCTGCGACACGCACACTTATTTCCTCTAAAAGAGCACGAAGCGTCTTTTTCAAGATGCCTCGTTCATCCTGCGGCTCATGCCGAGCTCCACTCAGCGACGGGCACCACCATGTCATCTGTGTTTCCTGCCTGGGTGAGGATCACGCAGCTATCGCGCTCGCCGAGGGCGGCTGCCCTCACTGCGAGTTAATGTCTATGGTGACTCTGCGGACTCGCCGAGCATTCTTTCTCGAAGCTGCGTCTTCGCCCGCCGGGCTGCCGCGCCGTAAAAAGCGACGCGCTCAGCGGGTCCCCGAACCTCCTCCATCCCGCGAAAGCTCGCCTGCTTCGCCGCCTGCTTCACCCGAGTCTCTCACCGCCGGTCAGCGGCCGCCGTCTGCCGCCGCTTCCGCCATTGAGGATTACGGGGAAGCCGTACGGGTGGAGGACGACAGTTGCTCTATCCTAGCGTCGGGCAGTGAGGACTGGTCGAGCTCCGCGGACCTCGCACCATCTTCTCACCCGCCCTCTGGGAAGAGAGCCAGCATTGAGGCGGAGCTTATGCGTCTGCTCGAGCAGGCCGTCGAGAGCCTCGGCCTTGAGTGGTCGACGCCCCAGCAGCCTGCACTCAACCGCCTGGACGGCTGTTTTCTGCAAAGGGACCGTACTTCGCAGCCTTCAAGACCAGCCCCCTTCCTTCCTGAGCTTCATGAAGAGGTCGCTAAGTCTTGGAGCGCTCCCTTTTCAGCCAGAGTGCGTGCTCCCGTGTCCGCAGCATTCTCCGTAGTCGACGGTGCTAAGGACAAAGGGTACCACTCTCTTCCTCCCGTCGAGGAAGCGGTAGCCGCCCATCTTTGCCCGCCCTCTGCTGGACGGCGTGCTAAGACGGCGCTGCCATCAAAATCCTGCCGCACTACCTCAGCTTTGCACGGTCGCGCTAACACCGCCGCCGGGCAGGCTGTTTCGGCGCTTCACTCAATGGCCATACTCCAGGTCTTCCAGGCCAACCTTCTCCGCAAAATGGACGAGGAAGGACCGGAAGCTGTGAGCCTACCGGATTTAAGGAGCGCGACGGATCTCGCCCTTCGCGCCACTAAATCCGCCGCGCAGGCCATGGGGCGGAACATGGCTTCTCTCACCGTTGCTGAGGGACACCTCTGGCTAACGCTCTCTGAGATGTCGGACTCGGAGCGCTCTGCGTTTCTCGACGCCCCCGTCTCCCCCGCTGGCCTCTTCGGATCGTCTGTCAAGGACTTCGCAGACAGATTCGCCGAGGTTCAGAAGACATCGCAGGCCATGAAACATTTCCTGCCCAAGCGCTCAAGCTCCGCAGCAGGTCGCTCTAAACAGCCGTCTGCTCGCAGCTCCCAGCCGCAACCCTCAGCTGCCGCCGCCCCACAGCGCCGACAGACCAGGGATCAGAGACCGCGCTCTCGCTCCGCCGGCCGCCGCGTGGGCCACGGCCGAAGATTGAGGTAAAGCCCGAGGCCTCTAAGTCTTCCTAGCCAGTCTACGGAAGCGACGGTGTTCAAGTCCCGCTGCGGCCGGACTTCCACCGAAAATTTTCGCTCGCTCAGTTCCAGTAATTGCGACTGTTCCAGCGTACTCTGCAGTAAACAAGTCGGCAGCACAGCCCGCTTGCCTGCACACAAACGCCGTTTTTACGGCGACCCAGATAAATCCCAAAAAGAGTGTATTTTCTGGTATTCCGGCCACGGCCGATGGTGTTATGAGTGTAGTAAAAATGCCCACTGCCCAGTGCCCATTCCTACACACAGACACGGCCCGCCACACACGGCCCGCACAAATAAAATCGACTCATGTCGGTTGTGCACCAAATGTAGTGATTGTGCCCATGTCCCAGTGCCCGCAAACACTACATGCTACATGTCTCACGGTTTCTGTAAAAACGAAACCAACACACATACAGTCTGCACAAACAGACGGTGTTCTCAGCGTTATGGATGGGCCCGTTGTCCCGCGCCCTCATTCGCTCACAGACACATTAAACCCCACGGGGCTTACCACGCTCGCTCTCTCTCAGCACACCGCTGCAGGAGAACTGAGCGTGGGCAGGCTGCCCGCTGTGATCAGCGCGCCCCCAGTCTCACACGCTGCAAACGCGGCGCTCATGTTACAGCACACCGTTGCTCTCTGCTCGCCACTAGGTCGCGACCAGAGCCCAGATATCAGTCTACCCCTAGCCACTCACGCGAAAGCGTGGGCAGAGCTCCCCGGGGTATCAGAGTGGGTGCTGAACATTATAGAAAGAGGCTATTCGCTACAGTTCGCTTGACGCCCGCAACGCAAGGCGGCGCGAATCGATACTACGGTAAAAAAGGAAGTAGCACACCTACTTCGAGCCGAAATAGCGAAGTTACTGAGCAAAGGGGCTATAGAACCCTTATCACAAGCTCAGAGCGAAGGGGGGCACGTACAGCAGATATTTTCTGGTACCCAAAAAAGACGGGGGTCTCAGACCCATTCTAGATCTAAGACGACTAAACAAAGCACTTCTGAAACGACGGTTCAGAATGCTCACGACCAAGAAAATTCTCTCGCAAATTTGCCAAGGGGACTGGTTCATGTCGATAGATCTGAAAGACGCTTATTTTCAAATACAAATAGCGTCACGTCACAGGCGATTTTTGAGATTCGCCTTCGAGGGCCAGGCATATCAGTACACAGTCCTGCCATTTGGCCTATCCCTGGCACCTCGCGTATTCACGATGTGCATGGATGCAGCACCCCTCAGGCTCCGAGGCATACGAGTGCTGAATTATTTGGACGATTGGCTGGTTCTAGCTCGATCACAGTCGGAGCTCATAGAACACAGGACCATATTACTCGATCACCTCGAGAATTTAGGTCTCACAGTCAATTGGGCGAAGAGTTCGCTGTCTCTCAGTCAGAAAAACTTTTTTCTGGGCACAGATCTGGACTCGCTGTCTATGACAGCACAGATTATGACAGACTAAGTATTCAGCGCATGACAGAGATTTTTCGCCACGGCGCTTTAGTCCTGCTCAAAAAGTTTCAAAGGATGCTGGGTCTCATGGCTTCAGCATCCTCGGTGCTTCAGCTGGATCTGCTTCGCATGCGCCCGCTGCAGTATTGGTTGAAAGCGCGCGCGCCGCGCAGAGCTTGGACCTCCGGTCTCGCGCGCCTCAAGGTCGATCAGAAATGCGTCGCAGCTCTGAAACCTTGGACAGTGACCGACTGGTACCGGTCAGGTGTAAGCCTGGGGACTTCCTCGAGTGTGAAGGTGGTGTCTACGGACACCTCAACCTCGGGATGGGGAGCGCTGCTCAAGGGCAGACCGTTATTCGGCCAGTGGTCGGAACGGGAGAAGCTTCTGCATATAAACTGCCTGGAAATGATGGCAGTCGACAACGCGCTGAGGCGCTTTTGTCCCCAGATAAAAAGACGCCACGTCCTGGTCCGTTCGGACAACATGTCAGTGGTGGCTTATATAAATCACCAAGGAGGTATCAGATCCAGAATCCTTCACAGGCTGATGGAACGCCTCCTGGTCTGGGCTCAGCACAATCTGTGCTCGCTCAGGGCAGCGCATGTGACAATATTTCCAGTGTAATCTTTCTTTGTAAAAACTAAAGTATACATTTTATCATACGTAATTCAAAGTTAAGGATTCATTAGTTTGAATATAGCCTACATTGGAACAAACACTATAATAACATCTTAGTTGATGACTTTATTTTTGACAAAACATAGTATACTGTATATATATTTAACATATGAGCAGAAATTGGCAACATTATAAGCTTACTTGATGTGGCAGTATTTTACAGTAAAAACTTTATAATCTATCCGATTGTTGTAGTCGATTTTTACTCATCTCAGTATAGCAATAGAGTTTGGTGAAAGCTGTTCATTCATTCACACACAATAATGCGATTCATTTTTAAACAGTATTTTTGCCAGCTGTAGCTACACAACAGCGTGCATCTGTGCGTTCATTCATTCACACACAGAAACGCGATTCATATTTAAACAGTCTTTTTGTGTACAGACACTTGCGATTAGAACAAAGCAAATATTGAACTGACCTATTCCTCAGCCGGATCCGTTGATCCTCGAAATGAAACTTCCAGCACTTCTGAGGTAAATTTTCCAGGATTATTATTAAGATATTATTATTCCTCACAGCGTCGTAAAGTACATGAGTCTGAAAGTGAACTCGCTGTGTGTGTTATCCAGCTGATGTGGGTGTTTCACAGGTCTGTATGGATCGCCTCAGATCATTTGCGTTTGAATAGCGCGCGCTCTCCGTGGGCGGAGTCACATTAAAACTTAATGAGCTGAGATGAGAACGACTGACATCTCTCTCTTTTCATACATATTACATAAACTGTGAATATTTGTTTAATTTAAAAGAAGAGAATTCAAGCTTCATGCCTGTGTGTCTGTATGCCTGTTTGACTGAGTATTCGCTGAGTTACAGTTCATTTTCAGACGCGTTTCAGAATGGACTACACTGACAGAGAGTAGGCAGAACTCGCATCATGTTTATTTTTCTTTATTTGGCAAAAAGCACAACATTTTGTTTTTATTGTGAGTATACACAAAAAAAAAATGCACACTTAACAGGATCAATTGATGTATGAAACTTGTATGCAAGATCAAAGTTAACAGAGTATTTTGAATCTCTTTTGCACTGATGGGGTTAATTAAATAAGGGCAATCATAACCTAATGATGTTTTATAAACAAAGTTCGGGAGGAGCACATTCAGATAATCAATCCAAATCTACTTGTCATCAAACAATTACGTCTACCCTAATCAGCATGACAAGAAGTATATATATGTCACAGGTCGGGATGGGCCGAACCAGACTACACCCACCCCTAGACCAAGAACACTTTGAGGAGCGTGCCAGAGACGAGACCAGAGACAGAGAATAAAAGTAACAATTTTATTGAGAATAAAATAATTTATAATCCTAATCTAAAAGTCTTCTCCTCTCCCTCGTCCAGGGAGGATCCAAGGCGGGGCAAAGCAGACACAACCTTCCCCACAGGCGGCGATTCCCAGTGAGGGGTACTGGACAGGTGAGTATTGGCCAAGTGAGTTCCTCACAGGTAGGTAGATGATCCAAGCTTCCTCTCCTCTTTCACGTGGGGGACAGTTCACAGCAGTCGATAATGGGCAGGTAAGTTTCTTACGGTAAGTAGGTTGTCCGAGCTCCTTCGTCCACGCTGGTATCAGGTGCACAGTGGGAGATGATGGACGGGTGAGTTCTCCGATGAGCGGATGGTCAAAGCTTCCTCTCCTCTTTCACGTGGGGGACAGTTCACAGCAGTCGATAATGGACAGGTAAGTTTCTTACGGTAAGTAGGTTGTCCGAGCTCCTTCGTCCACGCTGGTATCAGGTTCACAATGGGAGATGGTGAACAGGTGAGTTCTCCGATGAGCGGATGGTCAAAGCTTCCTCTCCTCTTTCACGTCAAGGGCAATTACCACGGTAAGAAATGGACAGGTAAAACTACAGCAGGTCCTTCGTAAACACCGTACGAGACTTCCCGGTCACAGGTAGAACGGCTCACGTGTGTCGTAGGAAAGACAGGGACTTCACACCATACAGGTGGCTTCAGGGCTGTAGCGAACTCACAGTCACAGACTGAGCTGGGCTTTCTATGTGTCGTGGGGAAGACAGGAACTTCACACCATACAGGTGGGCTTCAAGGCTGTAGCGAACTCACAGTCACAGACTGAACTGGGCTTTCTATGTGTCGTGGGGAAGACAGGAACTTCACACCGTACAGGTGGGCTTCAAGGCTGTAGCGAACTCACAGTCACAGACTGAACTGGGCTTTCTATGTGTCGTGGGGAAGACAGGAACTTCACACCGTACAGGTGGGCTTCAAGGCTGTAGCGAACTCACAGTCACAGACTGAACTGGGCTTTCTATGTGTCGTGGGGAAGACAGGAACTTCACACCGTACAGGTGGGCTTCAAGGCTGTAGCGAACTCACAGTCACAGACTGAACTGGGCTTTCTCCTGGGTCTCGATCTAAAGAGCGAAGGATCGGCGGTGTGAGGAAGGAAGTTCTAAACACTTCTTCATAGGCATGAACTGGATTCGCTTCACCATCCGAACGGAAGGAGGAGATAAGAACGGCAGAGAATCAGTTTAATTCACTCAGTGTTATTCATACGGCGCACTCCAAGCACTTCAACCCACATCTATCTCAGTATCAAGCGTGCAATAGGAGATTCAATAATCAATTACTCATCTTCACTCTTCCATCCAGACGATGTACTTTCCTCTTTCCCTCTCGCTCTCCGTCTCCAATTCCTCATACACACGATATTCCTTTTTCCTCGCAACAAGCCCTCAACGACACACTTCAGAGAACACTTCCCAACAGAAACAAGTCACATCCAAGCGGGGGAAAAAGCACCACAAGCAGGGGAAGAACAACCACTCACTTTCTCTTCCTCTGACTTTTTATACTCTCATGAGCTAGTGTGGCCCCATTCAAACGCTCAGCGCAAATTACCCACACCTGCTGTCAATCCGCCACTAGGTTACCATAGCGACAGGCACTCACCCAGGCTTTGGGACGGTGTTTCGCTTCCCAAATCTCAGCGGGGACATTTCCCTAACAGGGATAGTCCCGGGCTTATTTGTCACCCCGTGACATATATATATCCACTCTGTCAACTCACCTAACATTCCTTGACAGTTTTCCAGCATCCCTCCACCACCCCGACTCCTCACTCTTGGCTCTTTCTTCACAGCCAGGAATACGGGGGGAGTACTCTGGGTTCGGGCCGAATACCCAGCCCGGAGCCCTCTCCTCGGACAGCACGCCAAATACGCATTTATTCTATCTGACTTATTTGTAAGTGTGAACTCGTGAATTGCAGTTAATTTTGCAATGTACCGTTGCCGGTCAGCAGGCGTCTATGACTCGCAATACGACATTTTTGTCATTCAAATACACATGATGTTCGCGGTGTTTTTCTCTCCTTATAGATGCGGACATATAAGAGAAAAAGTTTGTTTGGGCTTTCAACGATTGATGTAAGGAGGCTGGCCTATGACCTGGCAGAGAGGTTTAGGCTTGAACTATTGTTTTAATTCAGAGCGCAAGATGGGAGGGAAAGACTGGTTCTATAATTTTCTAAGGAGACAAGGAACTCTGTCTGTCACGACTCCACAGGCGACGAGCATATCTAGGATGGTGGGGTTCAACAGACCGAAGGTGGACCTGTTCTTCCGTATTTATGAGGATGAGCTCCATAGGCTTGGCGAAAACGTTGACCTCACCCATCTGTGGAATATGGATGAGCTGGGTGTCCAGAATGTACAGAAGCCAAACAAAATTGTTGGTTCAAAGGGGAAGAGGCAGGTGGCAGGTGGCAAGAGTCACAAGCGCGGAAAGAGGCTTTACTGTCACTGCTGCCTGTTCCATGAACGCCGCTGGGCATTTTGTACCACCACTGTTCATTTTTCCAAGAAAATGAATGAATGAGTGCCTGCTGTGTGGTGCCCCAGCAGGATCGATTGGTGGAGTGACTGACTCAGGGTGGATGGACAGTACACTGTTTTGATATTGGCTGTCCACCACTCGCATAAGACCCTCGAGGCTGTGTTGCTTGCGAGAGAGCGTGGGGTGATAATGATTACCATCCCACCCCACTGCAGCCACAAGATGCAGCCATTAGACCGCACCTTTTTCAAGTATTTTAAGTCAAAATACAACACAGCTGCAGATAACTGGATGACCTCTCACCCAGGACAACAAATTGATATTATGCTGTGTGTATAAAGCCTTTTCAATAAAGCCTACTTAGCTTCAGCGTGTGTGGGGAAGGGCCAAAAGGAGTTCAAGGCCTGTGGGATGTGGCCTGTTGACAAGACCGTCTACAAAGATGAAGACTTTGAAGGAGCCGAAGTAACTGAGGAGCCAGATCCAACCCTTGAGGACAGCAGGGGGATTGACGAGAAAATAAGTGCTGGTAAACAATTACAACTACTATTACTATAAGGCTAGTGTCATTGTCATCATCATCTTCATCATCACTAAATTGTGTGTGTGTGTTCTCTTGACAGGCCCCAGTGGATCATCTGTGGTCCCCAGCACTTGCGCCCACTCCCAACCACAACCTGGGACAAGTCTTCAGAGGCCAGCTGAACATGGTAAGAAAAACTATGGATTTTAAAGAGCTTACTATAATTTGCCTTCCAGTCACTTGAAGACACACTCTAGCTGGTCATTTAATTTGTATTACAACCTCTATTACTGTTAGGCTACTATCATTGTTATCATCATCATCTTATTCATCACTAAATTGTGTGTTTGTGTGTGTGTGTGTGTGTGTGTGTGTGTGTGTGTGTGTGTGTGTGGGTTTCTGTATTCTAATGTATTTTTTATTCCTTTTTAAAGGACCGAGTCAATCCCCCTCCTCGATTCTAGAAGAGCTGTCCCCTAGGCCAAGAATAAAAAACAAGAGGCCACGAAAGAGGGCATGTAAATCTTCAGCTGTGCTGACCTCCTCGCCATATAAAAAAATGTTGGAGGACAAAATAGCTGCACGAAACAGAGGCACACACAAAAAAAGTTAAACGCAAAAGTGCAGCTAAAGTGAAGAATAAGAAGAAGGAAGATGATACAGAATGCCTCTACTGTGGGGAGATATTTTCAATTAGTGGGGGGGACTGGATAAGGTGTGAGGGGTGTGTCAGGATCCGGGCTTTCTCTCTGTTTTTTCCTCTCCACTCACACTGGCCCTCATTTATCATTCTTGCGTAGAAACGGGTGTATATGTTGCCGTAAGATTATGCTTACACTCCTCTCACCGCCTGATTTATGAAGCTGTGCGTACCTTTGAAATCCAGGTGTACGCAATACCTGACCTTGATAAATGCCGCGGCTGAAAACGATCGTCTTTAGAATTACACGCCCCTATATATTCAAGTCTCCGCTTCCCCCACGCCCTCATTTTACGCCATGGACACACGGAAGACGGCAAAGAAGAGAAACTTCTTTGAGAAAGAGAAAGCGAAACCAGGGAAGTGGAAAGAAACAAAATTGATTTCTAGATTTTTATTATTAATGACGCTTATTGTTATTTAGAAGAAGAATGTCGTTATTATTATTATTTGTATTATTATTATTATTATTATTTAAAAGAAGAAGAATGTCATTTTTATTATTTTGTCAGTCTGAATTATTTTTTTGGTCATTGAAAGCCTTTCATTACTAAACCCAGTCCGTGCACACCTGCCGGGCCTAACCCTGGCCTAACCATCGTTTCGATGCAAGAATAGTACAACGGCGAGCGCGTCGAGTATAAACGCCTCGTCCGTTTGGGGAGGTGCGTGCGCAGTCTGCGGAGACTCGCGCTGCGGAGCCAGGCGAAAGTATAAACAAGGCTTGAAACGTCAGGTAAAGCGCACAGGATCGCAACTGAAGGAATACATATGCCTACAATTCAAATGCTTTGGTAAAGTCACACAACTTAAACATTGAAGTCCATGTTGCACAAAAATAAACACTGAAGTTTATAATTACTATGTTGTTGTTTTTTTACAGTGGGTCATAATATATCATATCTTTTAGTTTGTCAGTGCGTTTTGTGGTGTTAGGAATTGTTTTTCTGCGCATTCCCGCACTCAAAACGTGCGTACACCACCTCCTGAGCTGGCGTAGGATTTGAGCGTGCCGTACGACAACGTTCATATTGATAAATCTCAAAGTCACCGTGGTTTTGGGTGTACGCCAAGTGTACGCTGGAAATTTGGTGTACGCACTTTTGATAAATGAGGGCCACTCTGTCTTCCTCATTTACACATACATTTACACCCATCTTTTACATTCATTCATCTCCTCTCACACACACACACACACACACACACACACACGTTCTCTCGTGATTCTCTCATCTCCTGCAGCTTATCTCAGTCAGCGTCCCCGCTACTTTGCGGTGACACCTGTCTCTAATTATGTCTGATTACCCTGTCTATTTCTAGTGTTTGTTCTCTCTGGTCTTTGTCGGATTATTATATGTGAAGTGTTCTCATGTTGACTGCTCACTTACCCAGTCTTGTCCTGTGCTACAGACCGCGTTCATTGCACCTCCAGTCTGCGAGCCTTCTGCTGTGGTGAGCCTTTAAGTGGACTCAGCTCTGTTGTCAAGGAACCCTGCACTTTTGAGGGATTGTTTTTCGGTTCTCCTTTTATTTCTGTATGCCCGAAGTGAGCCTTCTCTCTGGAGAGAGTTTTTATGTTACCATTTTTTAGCTGTTTGTCAGCCTGCTTTTGTTTCTCATTAAAAGACTTATTGCTGCATCCCTTCTGCTTTTGGATCTTATTACGACCCGTGACAGGGTGCCAAAAGTGGGCACATGTAGATTGTTCCAATGAGATTCGAGGGGAATTCATCTGCGAAATGTGCATGGATGAACAGTGAATGGCTAATGAATTAATGTTTGTTTGTTTTATTTATTTATTTATTAGAAAATATTTGTTTGCATGGCTTAGTTATATGTATAAATGTAAAAAAAAATCTGGCTATTTTGGACATTCCTGAAATAAATATTAATGTATATACATGTTGATACATTACTTGCCTTTTACTTTAAGAGATTAAAAACTATTGTCTGTTCATTTTGCTGTTGATCTATGAAACAAACTGGTTGGAAAGAAAGGGGGCATTTTACCCCAACGCTGGGGCAAAACGCCCCCTTTGCACAAAAATATTTTCAGTCAAAATACTAATTAATTATGAAGGCTGAGCAATTTTAATTTTTGGTGAATAACTCCTGCTATAATCAAAACTGGGATGGCAATTCTAGTCACATTTTATGTTTTGTTTCACAGTAATGTCACATTTTCCTTAAGGGGTTTTCACCCACTCTTCCCTATACAAATTTATTTTAAGTGTAATAAATAAAACACAAAAAGAAAAGATCAGAACATTTAATGAACAAAACCAGGTTCTGTACATGGCAGACAGGGGAGCATAGTTGAAAAAAGCCAATTGATAAAGGTCGGTAAGGGAATCAGTTCCGGAAACATCCACAAATCCAGAGGAGCAAAGAAACGAATGAGAATAAATAGCAGACATTTCAAAAACCTAACTGCACACTGACATTAAGTTGACAGTTATGCGGTCTTTAACTTTTTTTATTTTTATAATTTTTTTATTAAGGATTTTCAAATAATACAAACATCGAAAACAAAGACAGACAAGCAAACAAACAAACAAACCCCAAGCGCTGCAAGTTAAATAAAATTTACAATGTACAAATGTGTCTGTTTACAGAAAACATAAGTCAAAACAAGAGAAGCCAAAACTTTCTTAATATAAAAATTTCAAGATTTGTGTAGAAAGGATTGGAGAGGATCCCAAAGTCTCCTAAATTTGTCCTGTTTGTGGCTGAGGTCATAAGTTAATTTCTCCAGAGGAAGAAAGGCTGACAGCTGAGAAATCCACATAGAAATAGTAGGGACCTGAGATGTAGACCATTTTAATAGTATACATTTCTTAGCCAGGAATATAAGGGTTCTTCTTCTTCTTTCGTGTGTCGTCATCAAATGTCCAGCTCAGTAGAACTCAGCCACGTTCTCATCTCAGGTCCCACGTCGAAGAGGCCGGCCTCCGAGGGTGGTTTATACAGTGGACAGGTGGTAATTATGTGCTCAGCGGTCTGCTCTGGCTCCCCACACTCACACACTGCTCTGTCCTCCAGGCCCCACTTCCTCATCGATGCTTTGTAACGTCCAACCCCAGTTCGCAGGCGGTTTAGCAGAGTCCATTGCCGGCGTGGCAGATCCTCTCCTTCAAGACCGCCTCCAGGGTCATAGATGTAACGGTGGATTCGTGAGGGCCCTGCTGACTCCCACTCCTGCTTCCAAGCTGCCGCGAGCCATGCCTCTGTAGACAGGTCCTCAGGGATGGACCTGAGCAGGTCTTGTGCCGCCTTGTTGTACGGGTGGCGGGACTTCAGTCTATGAGGAGGCAGTGCTGTTGTGGTGGTATTGTGCAGGATATGCCAGTTGTATCTTTGGGCTTTCCTTGCAAGAGCGAGGGTAGCAGCCTCTCGTCGGAGGCCGGCCGGGGCAATTCCCGCTAGTGTTGGCAGATGGTAGACAGGGGTAGAATTCAGGCAGCCAGTTATAGTCCGAAGGGCGGTGTTTATGGCAGTGTCGACTTACCTGGCGTGTGGGCTTCTGCACCAGGCTGGGGCACAGTATTCAGCTGTGGAGAAGACGAGAGCTACTGTTGATATTCGAAGCACCTTGGCAGTTGCACCCCAGCTAGTACCAGCGAGACGTCGAATTATTGCGACCCTTGATGACACTTTGGCCGTCACTTCTTCAAGGTGTTGTTTGAATGTTAGAGATCTATCCAGGCGTACGCCAAGCAAGTGGGGCTTGCTGGAACTCAAGACGCTTGTTATTAACGAATATGTCCAGTTCCTGTCTGGCCTCACTGTTGTTCAGGTGGTAAGCTGCTGCAACTGTCTTGCCGATGCTGAGCTGTAAACGCCACTCACGCAGGTAGGCTGCCAAGGTGTCCATGTCCTGGTTTAGGCTGGCCTGCATCTGCTCCCATGTTTGTCGTCTCATCATAATGGCCAGGTCGTCAGCGTAACCATATTTCCGGGATGTTGTTTCCGGTAAGTCGTGGATGTAGATATTGAATAACATCGGTGCGAGGACAGAACCCTGCAGAACACCATTCCTCAGCCTTCTAAGCCTGCTGCATTGACCGTCACTGGTCTTTAAGGTGAAGCTGCGGTTCGTCACCATCTCAATGATGAACTTCACCATGTGCCGGTCGGGAATGATCTTTAGTAGCTTTAGGTGGAGTCCGCGGTGCCAAACGGTATCGTAAGCGGCTGTGAGATCAAGCAACACTACTCCAGCCTTCTGTTTTTCCTGAAAGCTGTCCTCAATGTCTTGGGTGAGCAGTGTCACCTGGTCAACCGTTGACCGACCGCGCCGGAAGCCAGCTTGTTCCCGTGGGAGTTGAGGGTCCACTATTGGCTCGATACGATTATAGATCAGCCTCTCCAGGGTTTTGAATGGAACACAGAGCAGTGAGATGGGTCGGTAGGATTTGGGGTCTTCAGCAGGCTTGTTTGGTTTTGGAAGGGCTATAACAGCAGCGCGGCGCCATATCTTCGGGAGCTTGGACCTCCGAAGGCATGTCGAGTAGAATAAGCAGAGCCATACAGATGTTCTTACACTCTGGTGAGTCACAAACTCAGGGTGGATGTAATCATGGCCTGGTGCTTTCCCTTGTTTGGTCTTACTCAAGGCAGTCTGGAGTTCAGCTGTTGTAAATTCCCCTGACAAGTTGGCGTCCACACTAGCTGCTCTACACAGGGAAGTCACCTGGTGTGATGTAGTGCGGGCAAAGTTCTTATCAGCATCAGGGAAACAGCTGTTCTTAAGGAGCTGGGATGCGATGGCATTTGCTGTTATTGGGCACCGGGAGGTCGATGGTGTTCTACCTGTCAGCTGGTTTATTGTCCGCCACGCCTTACGGCTGGAGTGGGTGAAGTCAATTGACTGAACTACTTCTATCCACCTTGACCTTCGGGTGGCATCTAGCTTCTGCAGAAGTACCGTTGCAGATTCTTCAACTTCCTCCCTGGAGCTTGCCTGCTGGTGGACATGCAGGAGGTGGCTGCATTCTCCATTCCAGCCCGGGATGTAATTTGTGTTAAAGCCACGGGGGATGGTTTTCCTTGCTGCCCCAAGGAGTACTCTGCAGTAAGCTGCATACCCATCGTCCACATCGGCGTTGTCTGGATCTGGGAGACAGAATGATGTTTTTTCTGTCTCCTCAGTGAATGACTGCCAATTTGCCTTACGAAAGTTCCATCTCCTGACGGGTTTCCCTACAACTGGCTGCACCAGGGATGGGACCTTTATGATGGACGGTCGGTGGTGTGAGCGGGGGAACCTATCCAGGACACGTCTCTCTGGCTTTTGAGCCGTGTGCCACACAGCGAAAGCCAAGTCCGGGTTGGTGTGGGTGTTCCAGCGTGCTGAAAAGAAGCTTGGAGGTTCTTTGGGGTCGAACAGCAGCAACGCATTGGCACTGGAGGCCCATTGGCTTAATATCTCTCCATTTGGTGTAGTATGACTGTAACCCCAATCTATGTGTTGGCAGTTAAAGTCCCCTGCATAGATGGCGGGTGCAGGTGCCGGTGGAAGTGATGCCATGGTCAGCATTGATGGTGGGGGCTTGTAGACATTGACAACCGTTGTGGTCTGCACCTTAGTGGACAGCCATTCGATACTCGAGCCTGGTGGAGATTGGCCAGTGGCTGTCCAACTAAGGTTGTTCCTTACAAAGGTTGCAAGTCCATGCTGTTTGCTGTGGGTAGACCCAGCAAGCTGGAAACTGGGCAGTTTGAGGATGTTATCACTGTCACGGTGTGTCTCCTGGAGGAGGACGGCTGCTACTTTGTGGGAGTCAGCGAGATGGTAGATGACTTCCATTTTGGCGGTGGTAAGGCCCTCTACATTAAGTTGGAACACCGACAGACCTTGGTACTCGATGGTCGGGATGGTCACTCGTCCTGACATGGACGCACCATGTCCCTTCGGTCTCTTGCACCTCGGTCTGCCAGCTAGATGATGACTGGTTGGCGACATTAGTTTCGCAAGCTGGTCTTGCACCATTTCTTGCTACTCACGGAGGAGGCCACGTGAAGGCTGTCGTCATCTCCTCCAATATAAGGGTTGTAAACAGAGGTTTGAAGTCTGAGTCAGGTCTTTAGGAATGTCATTCAGCAAAAAAAGTGAGGGGGATAAAATAAAACGTTTTCCTATTATCTCCTGGATTGCAGAATGAACCCCTTTCCAAAATGTTTGGATATGAACACAGGACCAAAATACATGAAAAAATGTGCCCTTACAAGTCTTGCATTTAAAACAAATGTAAAATAAATTCTGTGAAAGAATTTCAAATTTTGTTCATGTATGGAAACCGAGGTGCATTTTGGAAACATACCATCACAGATCCTGGTTAACAGATCTTCGGAGTTAACCCTCTGGGGTCTGAGGTGTTTTCTGGCCCTGGAGGTGTTCTGACATGCTCTGACATTTGTGCTTATTTCTGTTACTTGTGACATTTTCATGGCTAAAATCTGATTACACTGTATTTAGCACAAACTCTGCTACAATAATATATCAGCAGCATGTATGTAAAAGTTTTGTGTGTTGTAGTTTTGAGATAATGACATTTATGCGTGGTTTGTGAAAATACAAAAAAAAATTGTCACTGAAATAAGGCCATGAAACCCATACTGATTATTTCTTCACAAGACTTTTGAAAATTGTATCACATAGCCTAGGATATTTGCTCCAAAACTATGTGAAAGTCATCCTGCATACTCATTCAGAAAAGACAATATATTGATTTAAAATTTGTAAGACGTGTTTTCTGTAAGAAAGCTTTATGCGAAGAGGCGTGATCACATCATTAATATGTATGGCTTTCACACCTGAGAAAGACAAAGACACTCCCCTAATGCCCTATTAGGAGCTATCAGGCCCTATCATTCTGAGCAAACTTGCACAAAGAATGAGGAGATTTAAAAAAGAATGGCTTTTAGATTGTTTGGATTTATTTACAACACAACATAATCCAAAGATACACAACAAATGACAAAAAAGCACATTATTGAAAACAATGATCCAAAGACAGAGACCTTTGTGCCATTCCTCAAAACATTGTACATACCTTTCATTTCCAAGGTGTTTGATTTTCACTTTATCATGTTCATGTACAGAGACTCATGTGAATGTTGAAGTCAGCAGGACTCATCCGTGGGGCATCTGGTCCCTGTAAAAACAAACAAAAAAACACTGTGAACATACTGATATCAAGAGAAAACTATAGGGCTGCACGATTTTGGGAATAGATTTTATATTTTTCTGGTTAAAATTGCTTTTTAAAATTCACAGAATACACACACAAATGTTTCCAATAATGTATAATGAACACCAGGTTTGTTGTGCCTTGTAGGCATAGGCTACGCACAGTGCTGCATAAAATAATAATAACAATCGCCTAAGCAGCCTATAAATCTTCCAGAAGATTTCAGTAACGACTACGTTAGAGAAAAATATATTGATTATCATATGTTACTTCAAATGTTTCCATTCGTTATGATGATATGAAATGAGATTAAAACCATGAAGCCTTTGTTTGGTGCGTTTTGCTTTTCAAACCTACAGCGCGCTCCAAAATATGATACATTCAAACGCAGAGCACGCTCCAAAATATGATACATTCAAACGCAAAGCGCGCTCCAAAATATGATGCATTCAATCGCAGAGCGCGCTCCAAATTATGAAACATTCAACGCAGAGCGCGCTCCGTAAATATGATACATTCAATTGCAGAGCGCGCTCCAAAATATGATACATTCAATCGCAGAGCGCACTCCAAAATATGATACATTCAACGCAGAGCGCGCTCCAAAATATGATACATTCAATCGCAGAGCGCGCTCCAAAATATGATACATTCAAATGCAGAGCGCTCTCCAAAATATGATACATTCAAACGCAGAGCGCACTCCAAAATATGATACATTCAAACGCAGAGCGTTTATAGACGTGCTCAAGAAAAAAAAGTTCACCGCGACGGAGAGGCAGAAAGCACACTGTTTATTTTCTTTATTTTACAAAAGCACAATGTTTTGATTTGATTGTAAGTGGACACATACAAAAGTAGAAATATCACAGATTCTTTTTTCATATTTCTTTTTTCTGTATGACCATAAATGACGGAGTCATTTAAGTTTATTGTGCTACTATGTGAAAAAAATCCAGCAAAACGCTCATAATATGAAACATGAAACATAATATTCACCATAGTATACACTCATACTAGCCTACTTTTATCATGCTGTGTTTTATTATAGAATATAAAAACATCCTCATGTTGAACATGTATACATTTAGCACTGAAAGATTGCCTACCAGTCTAATTCACATTTCAACATGTTTCTGTCTATGTATAGTATACATGTATGATATTAGGCTTAGTTCATGTTTTTACTCCAATCTCATTTCATAACATACATTTTAATCTGGCTCCACCAGTTTAACATGTCTTACCTTAAAAATCGTCTCATCTTCAAATCGCGTTGTTCTAATTCTTCTGAGGTAAATCCAAGTGAAACAGCACAGCACAGCACAAACACAGTCTTCCAAACTCAATGAAAAGCAGAGGAGTAAGTTACCGAAGTCTCTGATTCTTTGTTTTGAGGTAATGAGGGCGTTTACAGGTCTGCGTTCCGCTGCGTGGATCATTTGCATGTCAATCGCTCGTGCGCGCTTGGGCGTGGTCACATTAGAGTTAATTAGGACGTTTGAGAAACTGTACATGCCGCTGCTTTCATACGGATTACTTAAACAGAGAATATGTGTTTTTTAAATAATTTACATACTTTAAAAATAGAGACTCCAAGCGTTGTATAGACATGCGTTTCAAGTCTATGTGACAAACATTCGCTGAGTTACAGGTCATTTTCTGTCGCGTTTCAGAATGAGTTTCACATTGAGAAAGACGGCAGAACGCGCATCATGTTTATTTTCTTTGTTTTACGAAAAACAACATTTTGTTTTTATTATGAGTGTACACAAATAAAAGAAGACATTTAACAGTTTTGAATGATGTACAACACAAGCATGTAAGATCAAAATCAACAGAGTATTTTGAGTCTCTTTTGCACTGATCTGAAAAAAAAACGAGCCTATCGCGCCGGCAAAAAAGAACTCCTAGGTCCCGTTCTCAGTGGTTTCAAAGAATCGTAAACTGAGGAATCAGAGTAAGCTAGTAAGGTATAAAATTTGGAAATAAGCCTTTTGAAAGAATTAACTGACAATATGGTTTCTTCCAATTCTTACCATTTGAATCGAAATTTGTTTCGCTTTATAAAAGATATTTGAAAAAGTCTTCGGAGGGTATATCAAACTCTGTTCTTATTTGTACAAATGATCTCAAAGTTTCAGAGGTAAACATTTCTGAGAAATCAGACAGACCCCTAAAACTCCAGTCCAGCAATCCAATGCTCCTAATCTGAATGGGAAAGTCCGGCTTCAAAGCCAGAGGGGAGTGAATGGATATATTTTGAGGGATATTCAAATGTTTTTTCACGTCCTTCCAAACCAGTAATGTGTTATAGACAATCACATTGTCAGTAAGAGAGTTTATCTGAGTTATACTGTTAATAAAGCACAGGGAATCTTCTTGGATGGCAAAATTAAGATTCAAAATCAATCCACAGAGCGTCCTGCCTATTCCTAACCCAGCTTGTTATCATTTTGATTTGGGCAGCCCAGTAAAAAAGCTGGAAATTGGGTAAGGAGAGACCCCCGAGGTCCCTCGGTTTACAGAGTTTAGAAAAACCAACTCTCTGTTGCTTGTTATTCCAAATAAAATGAGATGTGTAAGAATTCAAAGATTGAAAGAACTATGTAGCTAAGTAGCATGGGAGATTTTGAAAAAGATAGTTTAATCGAGGAAGTATGTTCATCTTAATGACGTTAACTCTCCCAAGAAGGGAAATTGGTAAAGGTGTCCACTTTTATAAATCTTTTTTGAACTTTTTGAATTAAAGGAGAATCATTTGTTTCAAACAAATTATTCAAGTCAGGAGTGTGGAAAATGGCCAAATATTTAAAGCCTTTTTTTAGAAACCTCAAAAGGAAATTGTATCGGGGATTTATGGGAGTAATTAAAAGACATAGAAACAGACTTTTCGATATTGGCTTTATAACCTGACACAGTACTGAACGAAGCTAAGAAAATCAGAACTGCAGAAGTGGAAGTCCGCAAATTCTCTAAATATAAAAGAACGTCATCTGCATACAGAGAGATAACGTGTTTTTTTTCCCTTTAATTATAATTCCGGATATATGAGGATTGGTCCTGATAGACTCTGCCAGGGGTTCAATGAATAATGTAAACAATAAGGGTGATAGGGGGCATCCCTGTCTGCTACCTCTACATACTGGAAAAAATTCGGACATCAAACCGTTTGTGTTGACAGAGGCAATAGAGTCTGAATAGATGCTTAATAACATTAATAAAATTAGAGCTTAATTTGAATTTTTCCAAAACCAAAAACAAGAAGGGCCACTCCATGCGGTCAAAAGCCTTTTCGGCATCCAAATATAATATCATTGATGTATTTTTTTGAGTACGAAAATGATGTATAGCATTAAGAGCACGACGTACGTTATCTGAACCATGCCTGGATTTCACAAATCCTGCTTGATCAGGATTTATCACCTTGGGAAGAATAGATACCAATAAAATATCTCAAGTAAGAGTTTCCAAGAAGGCGGCGGCTGATTCAGGGGTATCAAAAATACGAATTTGCCCGTTGTGAAGACAGCGAAGCCGCGATACATATCACGACGGGCCATCAATTTCCCCACGGAATCAAACTCACGAAGTTTTCGCAGGACCTCCGCCGAAAGATCCATTGTAGAGGATGTCACGCTTCTTCAAAGCTGCCCTGAGAACCACTTCTTTCTGAGAGTATCGGAGAAATCGCACTAGGATACTTCTTGGCGGCTTGTTTGCGTCCGGGCTAGGGACCAGAAGCGCGATGAGCACGTTCAATCTCCAGAGAAGGAAAGTCAGCAGGTAGGCCAACTAAAGCGGAACCCTCCACTTTCTCCGGGAGATTGACAATTTTTTTATTCTACCGACGACCACGGTTCTCCAAGTCGTCAACCTTCAGCTGTAGCGTATCCACTATCTTTTGCATAGCTGTTATTTGGGCACCGTGGTTATCGCAACTATCCTCTGTAGTAGAGATCCGAGTTTCGGCTTCATCCATTCGCCTTTCCAGATCTGTTGCCCGGTTGGATAAATTGGAGAGAGAAAGCTTGATCGATGCGATGGATGTTTTTATGTCGCCCAAAGTACTGTCTTATCATGTCCAAACGAGATTCAACAGATTCATCCATGTTATTGACGTGTGAGGCTACAGATTTGATTTCTGTCAAAATCTGATCCATAGTTGCCGTGCCGATAGCCTCCGTGGTCCTAGATTCACCATGCTGATCCTCAGTAGTCGAGCACGCGATCGGTTGAGTCGTCGCTTTCTTCCTCCCGGTGGACGGGCCGGGCGTTAAAAAAATAGGAAACTCTTTGTCACGAGGAGGTTTAGGCATACTTGAGATAAAAAATAACTGATAAAATGACGTTTGTTTTGGGAAAAAGGGGATTATAATCCGTGGTTTAGCAAGGAGCGAAGTCTCAAGCGTCCATCTTGCTCCGGGTCACGTGACCGCCCCGTCTTTAACTTTTTTTAACTTTTTTTTAAAGCCTTTATAAACTGTATGTAAGCTATATATAAGCTGTATTCTGCGGCCAGGCCGATGAAACACTATAGACTGATACATAATATGCATGTGCATGACATCATCGTCTTCAGAGATTCACGTTTTTGTTGTTTACACAGAGACCGTTTTCAAAAGTTTGCATTTTCAGGCACCCAAAACGCTGTTGTCCTGTAAATGAACAGCCAAAACACATAAAAAGTGGTTTAGACCCCTCTGACAGATTTAAAGTGGTTTAGACCCCTCTGACAGATTTAGTTAACAAGATTTAGTTAACAAGTCTTGAGTTTGTTATATGTTTTAATCAAGATTTAAACTTGTCATACACTGCTTAGAAAGTTTTTTTATTTTTTATTATGTGGGTCAATGTATGTGCAATACATGTCGCCTACTGATTCTACTGATCTATTAATGATTCTACTGTTGTATTAATATTAATGTTGATGTTGGGTTTGGTTCCCTTTTTTATACATCATGATTTTTGTAATGCCCTTCTTCTAGAAATTTCACAAGGTTGCAAAACAAACCTATACCATGATTTCCATCATCTTCAAATAGATCAAAAGTCTCCTCAAGTGTATGCATTGTTGTGTCACTGACGGTAATGTTAATTGATGGAACAACAACATTATTTGTCTATAAGTCTGAGGGCCCTATCGTACACCCGGCACAATGCAGTGCCAGATGCGAAACAAGTGTTTTTTGCTAGTTTCAGCCCAACGCAGTTATCATTTCACGTCCTACGCCACGTTGTTTAAATAGCAAATGCATTTGTGCCCGTTTGTGTACCCATGGGCGTGCTGGTCTGAAAACCAAGTGTGTTCAAGCGCATTGTTATTTTGAGGCAACTGAAATAGATTTTTTGCCTCAAATATAATTATTTTTTTGTTATTTAAAGAGCGTGTTAGTAATATGAGCCTATAGGCAGGTCCAGAACGCACATACACTTTATCCCGTAGATGGTCTGCTTGCGCTTTAACCTCGCACACCAGCAGATCCGTTTCCTCTCTGGAGAAGCACTCAGTTTTTCTGCTTACAAATTCCGCCATGTAAATAGCAAATCCGCCATGGCGTGAGGGCAACTGGCTTTTAAAGGGAATGGGAGATGAGACTACTTTCTTCAGCAGGATTCTTTATTGAGAACACGAGCTGTCATAGCTGCAGTCATCAAGTCTGACTAAAGGAACTTTACATTGCAATTTATATACATTTAGGGGGAGGGATTTACATAGAGGTGGAGACACTCTGAACAAAGCATGTAAATGAAGTATATGAAGTAAATTAAGTAAATGAAGTATACAGGTTTAGGAACCCGCCCTAGACTCTAGAGTGCTACCAATCCTAATCCAATCAGCATAACTATTCAAAAGCATAGATGCTAATCCAATCAGCCTAACTAATTCAACGACTGGGGCTGGGGCTCCAAGAGCCATTAACCCTCTGAGGTCGGCAAACGCGCCCCCGCGTTTTGCTGGATTTTCTTCACATTGTAGCACAATAAACTTAAATTACTCCGTCATTTATGGTTATACAGAAAAAAGAAATATAAAAAAAGAATCTGTGATATTTCTACTTTTGTATGTGTCCACTTACAATCAAATCAAAACATTGTGCTTTTGTAAAATAAAGAAAATAAACAGGGTGTGCGTTCTGCCTCTCCGTCGCGGTGCACTTTTTTTTCTTGAGCACGTCTATAAACTGAAACAAAACTCAGCGAATACTTGTCACACATTTATGAGCCATATACCTTTATACACATTTAAGTGTGTACTTTTAAATGATCGGATTCAAACTGAAAACAAATATTCTCTGTTTAAGTAATTTGTATAAAACCAACAAGATGTCCAGTATCTCAAACGCTTGCTAATTATTTTTAATTTGACCACGCCCACTCGGGCAAAAGAGATTCATATGCAAATCTCCACATGGAACGTGAACACGCTCGTTACCTCAAACACAAAACACCAAAACACTTCACAAGTCTCTGTTTTTCGTCGAGTTTGAAAGACGTGCTGTGAGCTTACATTGGATTTACCTCAGAAGAAGAAGAACGCGATTTGAAGACAAGAAAGATGTAAGGTAAGAAATTCTTACTTATTAGTTTGTTATTGTTGCATAAACTTCACATTGCAGTTGAACTGTTGCTAGATATATGGTGAATATTATAATATTTAGACCCGTGTTTACTGTTAAATACTGTTTGTGGATATCTGCTCAAACGTAGATTTAAAAAAAAAATTTAAACCATAATGTTTCAAATTTTGGAGCATGTTGTGCATTTGAATGTATCATATTTTGGAGCGCGCTGTGGGTTTGAATGTATCATATTTTGGAGCGCGATCGCATTTGAAAAGCAAAATGCACCAAACATTAGGCTTTATGTTTTTACCATTATCTCATTTCATATCATCATAACGAATGGAAACATTTGAAGTAACATATGATAATCAATATATTTTTCTCTAGCGTAGTTGTTACTGAAATCTTTTGGAAGATTTATAGGCTGCTTAGGCTATTGTTATTATTATTTTATGCAGCACTGCACATAGCCTATGCCTACAAGGCACAACAAACCTGGTGTTCATTATATTATATATTGTTGGAAACATTTGTGTGTGTGTGTGTGTGTGTGTGTGTGTGTGTGTGTGTGTGTATTCTGTGAATTTTAAAAAGCAATTTTAACCAGAAAAATCTAAAATTTATTCCCAAAATCATGCAGGCCTAGTTTCTCTTGATACCAGTATGTTCACTTTTTTTTCTTTTCTTTCAGGGACCAGATGCCACTGAGTCCTGCTGACTTCAACATTCACATGAGTCTCTGTATATGAACATGGTAAAGTGAAAATCAAACACCTTGGAAATGAAAGGTATGTACAATGTTTTTAGGAATGGCACAAAGGTCTCTGTCTTTGGATCATTGTTTTCAATGTGCTCTTTTGTCATTTGTTGTGTATCTTTGGATTATGTTGTGTTGTAAATAAATCCAAACAATCTAAAAGCCATTCTTTTTTAAATCTCCTCATTCTTTGTGCAAGGTTGCTCAGAATGACAGGGCCTGATCGCTCCTAAGAGGGCAGTTAGGGGAGTGTCTTTGTCTTTCTCAGGTGTGAAAACCATACATATTAATGAGATGATCACACCTCCCGCATAAAGCTTTCTCACACAAAACACGTCTTAGAAATTTTAAATCAATATATTGTCTTATCTGAATGAGCAGTCAGGGTGATTTTCACATAGTTTTGGAGCAAATATTCTAGGCTACGTGATACAATTTTCAAAAGTCTTGTGAAGAAATAATCAGTATGGGTTTCATGGCCTTATTTCAGTGACAATTTTTTTTTGTATTTTCACAAACCACGCATAAATGTCATTATCTCAAAACTACAAACTTTTACATACATGCTGCTGACATATTATTGTAGCAGAGTTTGTGCTAAATACAGTGTAATAAGACTTTAGCCATGACAATGTCACAAGTAACAGAAATAAGCACAAATGTCAGAGCATGTCAGAACACCTCCAGGGCCAGAAAACAGCTCAGACCCCAGAGGGTTAACCCTTTAGGCGCCAGAGGTTCTCTTACGAGAGGTCTCTCGTACTGCGTAAGATATCTTACGCTAGGGGAAAATCCTTTTCCGCGAGATATTGAAGCCAAAAATTATCCTTAATTTTGTAATAATGCAAAACGCGTTGCAGCAGCAATGCAGACATAGGCGAGACAGCTCGCGCGCCTATTGGCTGCTCTGCGGCAACTGCAGCAGCCTATCGAGCGAGGCCTGGCGTGACGTCAGACCCAATCAGGGCACTTCGCGCCCGCTGCGTCACGTCCCGCCGAAATGGGCGTGGTCTAGGCCTATAAATATCGCTCGCAGGCAGCTATTATCTGATTTTTCATCCTTCAAGCGAAGCACACGCATCGCTGGAGCTGGATTAGAAGCCGCGCCGTCGAGAGAGAGCACCTTCAGCGGGACGAGTCACTGAAGTCGCTGGCCGCGCCGCCTTCCTGCCTTCCTGCTGCGCTTTCCGGCGCTTATATCCTTCTCTTTTATTTGCACTGTATTTCTGTGTGTGTGTGTCGCCGCCGCGACACACATTTCTAAAAGAGCTAGCGTCTTTTTAAAGATGCCTTCCTGCGGCTCGTGCAGAGCCACACTCAGCGACGGGGACCGCCACGTGATCTGCGTTTCCTGCCTGGGTGAGGAACATGCAGCTCTCGCGCTCGCTGACGGCGGATGCCCTCACTGCGAGCTGATGGCAATGGCGACTCTGAGGACTCGCCTAGCCGTCTTCACCGAGACTGCTCCCCCGCCCGCCGCGGCGTCGCGCCGTAAAAAGCGCCGTGCCCAGCGGGCCCCGGAACCCTCCCTCAGCCGCCAAAGCTCGCCGGTTCGCCCGCTTGCTTCCCCGGCTTCTTCTGTTTCGCTTCCTGACGGACAGCGGCCGCCGTCTGCCGCCGCTTCCGTTGATATCGCGGATGAGGAAGCCCTGCTGGGAGAGGATGATTCCTGCTCTATCCTGGCGTCAGGCAGTGAGGATTGGGCGGGCTCTGAGGACCCCGCACCCCCTGCCCGCACTTCGTCAGGCAAGAGAGCTTCCATTGAGACGGAACTCATGCGAGTACTCGCACAGGCCGCGGCGAGCCTCGGCCTCGAGTGGTTTCGCCTGAGCAGCCCGCTCACAACCGGCTGGATGGATTTTTCCTGCCTGGGGAGCGCGCTTCGCCTGTGTCCAGACCGGCGCCTTTTCTTCCTGAGTTACACGAAGAAGTCGCCAAGTCCTGGAGCGCCCCCTATTCTGCTAGAGTGCGTCCTGCTGTTTCTTTGGCATTCTCCGCCGTTGACGATGCCAAGAACAGAGGATACCTCTCGCTGCCGCCGGTTGAAGAGGCGATAGCGGCCCACTTATGCCCGCCCTCCGCTGGACGGCGCGCTAAGCCGGCCCTACCCTCTAAAGCTTGCCGCACGACGTCGAGCTTGCTCCACCGCGCTTTCTCCGCCGCCGGGCAAGCTGCGTCAGCGTTGCACACCATGGCAACGCTCCAGATCTTCCAGGCCGATCTCCTCCGTAAGCTGGATGAGGAAGGACCTGACGCGATCTGTGTGCCGGACTTAAGGAGTGCCACGGACCTCGCTCTTCGTGCTACTAAGTCCGCAGCGCAAGCCATTGGACGGACTATGGCTTCTCTCACCGTGTCTGAGAGACATCTCTGGCTGACGCTCTCGGAAATGGCCGAGTCTGAACGCACCGCGTTCCTCGACGCCCCGCTTTCCGCCACAGGCCTCTTTGGATCCTCCGTCAAAGATTTCGCGGAGAGATTCGCAGAGGTACAGAAAGCGTCTCAGGCTATGAAGCACTTCCTCCCGAAGCGCTCCAGCTCTGCAGCAGGCCGTGCGAAACCGTCTGCTCAGAGCTCACAGCCACAGCCACCGTCCACTGCCTCCACTTCACAGCGCCGCCAGGCCAGAAGCGCGAGACCGCGCTCCCGCTCATCCGGTCGCCGCCCCGCAGGACGCGGCTCGCGACCTAGGATCACGGTGAAGCCCGAGGCCCCGAAGTCGTCCTAGCACAGCTAGGAAAACGACGGTGTTCCAGTCCCGCTGCGGCCGGACTCACACCAAAGCTATTCGCTCGTCCAGTTCCAGAAAATGTGACTGTTCCAGTGTTTTCTGCAGCCAACAAGTCGGTTCTGTCACCCGCTTGCCTGCACACAAATGCCGTTTTCACGGCTACCCAGATAAATCCCCAAAAGAGTGTATTTTCTGGTGTCCCGGCCACGGCCGATGGTGTTTCGTGTGTAGTAAGATTGCCCACTGCCCAGTGCCCATCCCTACACATAAGCACAGCCTGTCACACAGGGCTCGCGCACATAAAACCGACTCAGATCGGTTGCGCTTCAAACATGGTGAACGTGCCCACTACCCAGTGCCCACTAACACCACGTTATGCATGTCTCACGGTTTCTGTAAAAACGAAACCAACGTGCACTCGCTTCACGCAAGCGAACGATGCTTTCGGTGTGATAAATGTGCCCGCTGTCCCGCGCCCACATCCACACATAGACATGACAGTTCCCACGGGAACCGCCCAGCCCTCCCCCTCGCGGTTAACCACCGTAGAGGAGTCGAGCGCGGGCAATCTGCCCGCTGTCATCAGCGCGCCCCACGCCTCAAATGCCACGAGCGACACGCTTGTGTTACAGCACACCGAAGCTTCTCCATCGCTGAGCGAGCGGAGCGCGCTTCGTATTCGACCCCTAGCTATCCATGCAGACGCATGGGCAAAGCTACCCGGGGTTTCGAAGTGGGTGCTGAACATTATAGAAAGAGGCTATTCGCTGCAGTTTCGCCGACGCCCTCGCCGCTATGTGGCGCGCGTCGAGACCACGGTAAAAACAGAAGTAGCACATCTACTTCGAGCCGAAGTGACGAAACTATTGAGCAAAGGGGCCATAGAACCTCTCTCTCAAGATCAGAGCGAGGGAGGGCTATACAGCAGATACTTCCTGGTACCGAAAAAAGACGGGGGTCTCAGACCCATACTAGATAAGGCAACTGAACAAAGTGCTTGTGAAGCGACAGTTCAGGATGCTCACGACCAAGCAAATCCTTGTGCAGATTCGCCAAGGAGATTGGTTTGTGTCAATAGATCTGAAAGACGCGTATTTTCAAATACAGATAGCGTCACGTCACAGGCGATATTTGAGATTCGCCTTCGAGGGCCAGGCATATCAGTACACAGTCCTGCCGTTCGGTTTGTCCCTAGCACCCCGTACATTTACGAAGTGCATGGACGCGGCGCTCGCACCCCTCAGAATGAGAGGCATGCGAGTGCTGAACTATTTGGACGATTGGCTGATTCTAGCGCAATCTCGCGCAGTGCTCATAGAACACACGACCATTTTACTCGATCACCTCGAGGATTTGGGTCTGAGTGTCAATTGGGCGAAGAGCTCCCTGTCACCCAGTCAGAAAATATCTTTCCTGGGCACAGAACTGGACTCACTATCCATGATAGCGCGACTATCACAACAGCGCGCGGTAGACATTCGACGCACAGCGAACTCTTTTCGCTGCGGCGCGTCTGTCCCGCTCAAGAGATTTCAGAAGATGCTAGGTCTCATGGCCTCAGCATCGTCAGTGCTCCAGCTGGGTCTGCTACGCATGCGCCCGCTGCAGTTTTGGCTGAAAGCGCGAGTCCCACGCGAAGCGTGGGCACCCGGTTTGCTTCGCCTCAGGGTCAATCAGAAATGCGTTACAGCTCTGAAACCCTGGAAAGCGAACGACTGGTACCAATCAGGTGTAAGCCTGGGGACTTCCTCGAGGGTGAAAGTGGTGTCCACGGACGCGTCCACCTCGGGATGGGGAGCGCTGCTCGAGGGCAGACCGTTCTTCGGCCAGTGGTCAGAACGGGAGAAGCTCCTGCACATAAACTGCCTCGAAATGCTGGCAGTAGACAACGCGCTGACGCGTTTTTGTCCCCAAATAAAAGGTCACCACGTCTTGGTCCGTTCGGACAACATGTCTGTGGTGTCCTACATAAATCGCCAGGGCGGCATCAGATCCGAGAAACTGTACAGGCTGGCAGAACGCCTCCTGGTATGGGCTCAGTGCAACCTGCGCTCGCTCAGAGCAGCGCATGTGCCAGGGATCATGAATATAGGACCAGACAGACTGTCCAGGAACAATGTTCCGGCAGGCGAATGGTCCCTACACCCACAGACAGTCCAACTGCTGTGGAAGAAATTCGGCAGAGCGAAAGTGGACCTGTTTGCGTCTCAAGAAAACGCTCACTGTCAAGAATTTTTTTCCAAGAGCAGGAGCGCGAAACAACGCTTGGTCAGTCAATAGGAAGGAACGATTTAGTCATCCGCTTCCTTAGAGGAGCTAAGAGACTGAATCCTCCCAGACCTCCCTCAGTCCCCGTATGGGACCTTTCTACGGTTCTGGAAGCCATGAAAGGTGCGCCATTTGAGCCTTTACAGTCAATCGATTTGAAACACCTGTCTTTCAAAACGGTGTTTTTGCTGGCTCTCGCTTCAGTGAAGCGCATAGGGGATCTGCACGCGCTCTCCGTGAGCGCGGCGTGCATGGAGTTTGGGCCCAATGACTCAAAAGTTATACTCAAACCTAAGCACGGTTATGTTCCAAAATCCCTCAACACACCGTTTAGGGCGCAGATTATCTCTCTGTCAGCCCTACCGGTCCCTGATGAGGAAAGAGACGCGAGCCTCCTTTGCCCAGTCAGGGCATTACGAGCTTATGTGTCTCGCTCGTCTGTTTTCAGACAGACGGAACAGCTCTTTGTTTCGTTTAGCGGACGTTCTAAGGGACTAGCCGCGTCGAAACAGAGCCTATCCAGATGGATAGTTGATGCTATAGCGCTGGCATACGCCTCCAAGGGCATGCAGTGCCCTTTGGGTGTCAGAGCGCATTCCACGAGAGGCATGGCCTCTTCGTGGGCCTGGTCAAGTGGGATTGCCTTGCAAGATATTTGTATGGCGGCAGGCTGGGCCTCCCCGTCTACATTTATAAGGTTTTATAACCTAGAGGTTCCCGCCCTGCAGGCTAGGCTGCTGTCGGTCTAAACTACCAGTATTATCTGACCTGATGCGTTCAGCTCAGAATGCTGCGTTTGCTGAGCACAGCTCAATGTTCGACAGTTTAAAGCTGGGCAAACTGTGTAAGACCCACATTTTTTCCCATCAGTTCAGGCCGTACCCCGCCCTGTCTGTATGATGAAATTCGCGTCCCTTCGACGCTACTTTATGTGGAAAAGTGAGGCTGCACCCCTCCTTCTTCCCGGACTCTCTGTGAGTTCACTGAGTGATTGTGCACTATATGTACCCCGGGCTTTCGCCCTTGGGTCTTTGGTGTCAGATCTCAGCATGCACGGCGTTTTACATTGGGTCCCCTAGCGTAAGATATCTTACGCAGTACGAGAGACCTCTCGTAAGAGAACGTACTCGGTTACTAACGTAACCTCGGTTCTCTCTAGAAGAGGGAACGAGTACTGCGTATCTTGCCGTGCATGCACACGCTCTGGTTGCTTCGATGATGAAAAACCAGATAATAGCTGCCTGCGAGCGATATTTATAGGCCTAGACCACGCCCATTTCGGCGGGACGTGACGCAGCGGGCGCGAAGTGCCCTGATTGGGTCTGACGTCACGCCAGGCCTCGCTCGATAGGCTGCTGCAGTTGCCGCAGAGCAGCCAATAGGCGCGCGAGCTGTCTCGCCTATGTCTGCATTGCTGCTGCAACGCGTTTTGCATTATTACAAAATTAAGGATAATTTTTGGCTTCAATATCTCGCGGAAAAGGATTTTCCCCTAGCGTAAGATATCTTACGCAGTACTCGTTCCCTCTTCTAGAGAGAACCAAGGTTACGTTAATAACCGAGTACGTTTTTTCCTAAAACGTTCGATTTTGACATCTTAATTTCAAAAGGCTTTATCTTAAAAGTGATAAAAGATAGAGACTTTCTGTAAATTAGAGAAATATTAAGGATGACCCAAAGTTTATGTAGGGATTACATTTTCCCATCTAATTTGCATATTATGACGTCATATGGTGGCGGTCATCTTGGATTATAGAATTTTTATGGTTTTTGTTGATGTTTATTTGGTTGTTTTTTTTGTTTTTTAGCTGACAAAGACGCACACATCACAAGGACATGAACACACAAAAAAGAACACATATTGTACACTACTAAATGGTCAGGGAAATAGATAGTAAATCAACAGTGTAATAAATGGCAGACAAAAACAATTGTTGCAGGGCTTTTGCTGTAGAGATAATGACTCCCTATTCATCCAGGTGACATTTCTTGTAGTGTTTCATGGTGTGGTCTTGCGATAGACTATGCATAATAGCCCCTCTGCCCCGTGCCACATCGCCTCTTCTCCTGCTACGAGCAGCAGCGCGGGCGCGGCCAGATCTGCCTCGCGCGCGCGCCGAGTGTGCACAGCTCGGACTACTGTCATTGTCATTGCGACTCCCCACCCTGCCTCCACGTTGCCCCCTAACTGTCCTATGAATATTTCGACCTCGTCTAACATACCCAGTGGCATTAGACAAAGTCTCCACCACAATACTGTCGCCGCGATTGCGGAGAGGCACACGCTCAACATGGCTAGCGCGGTAAAAATCTCCCGCGGCCGCCTCGTTCCCCACAACACTAACACGCCTGCTAACTTCGCGATGAACACTCCGACCCCGGGAAACATTGTTCCCACCACTGACATTGGGCAAAGGACCATCTAACGTTATATTGGGCAAAGGATTCACCGTTTGTGCTTGGTGTAGGGCTATACTTTCACTTTCAGAATCACCGTCATTTTCTGAAGGCAGATAACGTTATTCCCCTTCAGAATCAGGGTCCGCGAATAGAAGACCCAACACTTCATTGCGGGTAAGCTTTATTGATGCCATTAGATAATAATAATAATAATAATCTAATGCAAATACTCGCTGACGTTGACAATATTGCTCTGATAAAATGGCTCACTCGCACACTAGCTCCGCTTTTGTTCGCACTGATTCAATGCGCTCTAGCTCGAATATTTTGTATAGAAGCATGACTTTTTTTTGAGTCGGGGATGAAGAATGACATGTCTGCCAACTAGTGGAGGGGAGGTCGAACAAAATTTGACACCCTATTTGACAAAATCGGCCGTTTTATTCAGTGCCGCATCTTGTCGAGTAAACTCGACCGTGGCGCCCAGAGGGTTAAGGACAAAGGGTCAGTCTCAGTAATCTGACTCATTTAACTTAAAAATAGAGCAGGAATCTCTTGCTGGAAACTCTGTTTAACAGCTGATATAATCATCATCTATACCTCAAATGCTAAATTCAATCTACTCAACTTTCTCAGTTTATGTACTATTGTATTGGAACCTAAATTAAACATTTAGTAAATAGAATACAACAAGCATAATTGTTTCAGGCTTTTTACTAAACTTGAGCGAGGTTTTGTAAAAGAAACCCCTCAAGAGACCCATATGTAAACCATATATGGATGCTGAATTTTAGACACATTTCCACTCGTAACTTCAAGAAACGTGCTCCGATTGTGGAAAATGACACATCATTATTTACAGCAGATGCTTACAATTAAAATGAATTGTCCAAACTCAACATAATCCATCACTCAGAACTAAAGATATTCCTCATGGAATTCTAACACACAAAAAAATATATAACCACAGACGCACCTAGCCAAGTATATACTCATGAAGCACTCGCCTTTGGTTTGCTTATAACTTCATGAAGCATGCACAGATCGTAAACAATTCCACATCATTATTTTCAGCAGACTCTTGCGATTAAAAAGAGCCCAAACTTAAAAAATATTTCAAGTGTAATATTTCTTTGTAAAAAGCATAACGTTTATCAAACATACGTCAAAGTTAACCATTGATTAAGCAGCATTCAGAGGTGAGTTTAACAACGCTCCACGGCACGTGCAAGTAAGCAGTTTAAGCGTTTTCTTGTCATAGGTAAGTGACACTGCTTTTACTAGAGGTGATGCATGCTGGATAACGTATTTGTATCGGAAGCTGGTTTATGTTGATAAATATATATAATATAATATAATATATATATAATACAACCCGACAGGCTGATCAGGACCCCGACACGAAGCTGGTCTTGAATCAGCCTGAAGGGGTTGTATTCGCTATAACAACCGCCTCGCTCTACATTATCCCGCTTATTACATACACTACCTACCAAATAAATCAATAATTTGACACAAATTTATTTAAAAAGGAGTTTATTGATTTAAAAACGATTGTATTGCTTCCGCTAAAGAAAATAGTCCATTCCGTCTCTACGGTTAGAATCCTGCATCCAAAGCAACGCTCTGTTTTTCATGGCAATGGTGTGTTATACTTAGCAGCGGACTAGATTATTATCAGTTATCAAGAAATAACAGACCGCATTCTACATTAGAATTCAACCAAGCCATGTAATAAAAAAATATAACTTGCTGCACCAAATGTGCGGTAAGCTAGCAAAGTTAGTAAATCAATTTCAAGTCAATTTTTGTCGCAAATAATCATGCAAGGTACAAACATTTCCAGTTACCTATGTTACTAGGTCACAACTATTAAGCCACTTTAGCCAACATTATAAATGTTCAGATGAAGAACAGTGTTGCCAGATGGGTTTGTTTTCCAGCCCAATAATTGTTTAAAATCCACACAAAATTACATAATAAACATCCAAATATTATCTATAATAAACAATACAAATTAATTCATAACGTCATTATTGTGGCTCATCACGATTTTTCTATAAGAAGTAATACAATTTAAGTGTTTTCTTTTTAGAAGCTAGGAGGCAACGTTGAACAGTGCAACCGTAAAATTATTTTCCATTTCTGTCCTTTGCTTTAAAACAACAAAATTCACCTGAAATACATGATTGAAATACACCACAAAAATACACCATTGTTTATCTGTTTGTTTTTGTGTGTATTTCTTGTCTAGTCATGACAAGGCCCAAATTCAGGCCATGCCCTTCTTGCCAGACTCCCAATCAGGCAAGCAGGAAAACTTGTCATGTCTGCTTTGCAAGCCTGTCAAAAATAAATAAATAAAAAGAAAGAAAGAAAGAAAAAGTGGTCTCACTGGATAGCCAGTGGGAGAAATTATCAGTGGAAGAATCAAACCGTGGAGAATCAAACTGTGGAGAATCAAACTGTGGAGAATCAAACTGTGGAGCAGGTGGAGAATCAAACCGTGGAGCAGGTGGAGAATCAAACCGTGGAGGATCAAACTGTGGAGAATCAAACTGTGGAGAATCAAACTGTGGAGCAGGTAGAGAATCAAACCGTGGAGGATCAAACTGTGGAGCAGGTGGAGAATCAAACCGTGGAGCAGGTGGAGAATCAAACCGTGGAGGATCAAACTGTGGAGCAGGTGGAGAATCAAACTGTGGATAATCAAACCGTGGATAATCAAACCGTGGAGCAGGCTGAGAGCCTCACCGAGGAGTCTAAAACTGTATTTGTACTCAACCTAGTTCCTCTGTCTCCCCTTCCTCTACTAATTTCACTACTATTCTTCCTCCACTTTCTTCCCCTCCTCCACTGGTCTCTGCGACAAAGGAAAAGGACAAACACCTCTTCCTCTTCACACTATACCACCTCTGTCTCTCCTCCATCTCCATTCTCTTCTTCCATTTCCATGTCTTTGAGTCAGGAGGGGCCACGTGTGATGAACAGAAGAAAAGGTAACTTTTTGCTAGTGATGCACCGATCATGATTTTTCATGGCTGATTCCAATTTTTTTACAAGCAAACTTGTTGTTTCCGATACCGATTTCCGTTTTTTCTTTTTTTTTTTTTCTTTAAGCAACAAACAAAAAAGAATGAAAATATACATAATCAAGATGTTTATTTGGTATTTAACAGATCAAACTGGCTTTTGGCTGTTGAAAACAATAACTGTAACCATCTGAAATTAACAGCAGTAACTGTGCAGTAAGCAAATTCAATACAATCATAGATGGTACTGACATTTAGCATCAGCATTTAGCTTTTGTTTTTAAAGGCACACTATGTAGAAATAGTGTTTTTGTCAAACAGCGACCCCTAAAGTCCGCTGTGGAATACTTGCACTGTCGTAAATACCCACCCTGTACACCGGTACCTGTTCGGAAGGATAGAAACGTTGAGCATGGAACAGGCACAGATAGACTCCGAAGATATTGACCAGGTAATGTTTCACGATTTCATACAAATATTAGGCTACTGCATACTGCATAGTCTACTGAACTATTGATGATGGTAATAGGATAATAATAAGTTTATGTCAAGTGTTAGACTACTTTATAATAATAAAGCAGCCTACCGCGTTTGCTGGCTTATAACGTTTTTACATGATTGCAGCTAAATCACAAGTAAATAGCCTATAGTCTAGGGCTAGGCCTACTGTATAATTTCATTTGTGTTTTTTGATTGTAATGTAAACATTACAAAATGCCAGATGACATCAATAAAGTTAAATGTACGTCGCATTATTTCATAACATTGGCCGTTATGATGTCATTAGACATGATTATTGCAATTTATCATAATAGTTTGCAAATTGTGCTCGTTTACACTATTTACAAACTCTAGGCTTATTTATGTCCTGATAATTATGTGAGATATTGACAACTGTTCTCATGATAATCGCAGGAATCAATGTCAACAGCGTCGTCTGATATCCCTCAGTAAGAGATAGTCCATCAACAAGATCGCCAGGTCAGTATCGCTGTTGCATCCAGTGCTGCTTTTTAGCTCGCGCCAACGAGTGAAAGCCTGACCGAGTGGGACTCTTGTCCGGTTCCTCACGCGGTCAGATTCTCTTTTCCTTTTCCTACACTCTTCCGACCGCGCTTTCTTTGTTTTTTCCATCGTCGAGTCTTTCAAGAATCACGTCTGAAATGCGCGCAAGTGTCTTCGTGCTTCATATGTTGTTGATGTGTGTGACGTCGCTGCCGTAAAGCAAGTCGTGATTCTCGCGAGATTTGTCGGGGCGCTCCTCTCAAATTTGCATTGCTGGTTTTTCCAAGTGAACCAGTGAAACTAAAAACCGAAATAAATAAATTCCAAAATGTTCAATCTAATCATGTTTAGTGCAACGAGTAAAACAATGATGCTACATGGAAATAATCAACCTTAATCAAGTTCTGGATTGAAAAGGAAAAAAAAAATATATATAAACTAAATTAATTATATTCTTCAACTAATACCGAAGGTTTTCCCAGTCAACACGTGAGATCATGCGATGATCACAGTGACATCACACAATCCTCATACTGTGATCCTCAGCATGTGTGTAAAGCGTGAGCTCAAGGTGAGTTCATCTGATCCTCATACTGTGATCCTCAGCATGTGTGTAAAACGTGAGCTCAAGGTGAGTTCATCTGATCCTCATACTGTGATCCTCAGCATGTGTGTAAAGCGTGAGCTCAAGATGAGTTCATCTGATCCTCATACTGTGATCCTCAGCATGTGTGTAAAGCGTGAGCTCAAGGTGAGTTCATCTGATCCTCATACTGTGATCCTCAGCATGTGTGTAAAACGTGAGCTCAAGGTGAGTTCATCTGATCCTCATACTGTGATCCTCAGCATGTGTGTAAAGCGTGAGCTCAAGGTGAGTTCATCTGATCCTCATACTGTGATCCTCAGCATGTGTGTAAAGCGTGAGCTCAAGGTGAGTTCATCTGATCCTCATACTGTGATCCTCAGCATGTGTGTAAAGCGTGAGCTCAACGTGAGTTCATCTGATCCTCATACTGTGATCCTCAGCATGTGTGTAAAGCGTGAGCTCAAGGTGAGTTCATCTGATCCTCATACTGTGATCCTCAGCATGTGTGTAAAGCGTGAGCTCAAGGTGAGTTCATCTGATCCTCATACTGTGATCCTCAGCATGTGTGTAAAGCGTGAGCTCAAGGTGAGTTCATCTGATCCTCATACTGTGATCCTCAGCATGTGTGTAAAGCGTGAGCTCAAGGTGAGTTCATCTGATCCTCATACTGTGATCCTCAGCATGTGTATAAAGCGTGAGCTCAAGGTGAGTTCATCTGATCCTCATACTGTGATCCTCAGCATGTGTGTAAAGCGTGAGCTCAACGTGAGTTCATCTGATCCTCATACTGTGATCCTCAGCATGTGTGTAAAGCGTGACCTCAAGGTGAGTTCATCTGATCATCATACTGTGATCCTCAGCATGTGTGTAAAGCGTGAGCTCAAGGTGAGTTCATCTGATCCTCATACTGTGATCCTCAGCATGTGTGTAAAGCGTGAGCTCATTGTGAATGCTTCACACTCCGGTCCAGTTGGCGGTGGTAAATGCACCATCTAAGCTGGTCTTCCAACCACCATAAAACATGTAAAGAAGAAGAAAAAGTTGTGCATGGTATTGTTACACCGCAGAAATGGTGAGTGGCCTATTTACATACTTTTAGATGTGCAATGTGGTCTGGTCTTTTTTTTTTTAGCAGAGTACTGCTCACACATGCTACATGTGCACCAGCCATTTTACCTTCAGTAATCACACCAAAATTGCTAGCTGCAGCTAGTTTGCATATCAGTATTTGTGACTTTACCCAGACATCAGATGCAACACTACATCATTAAGAATGTAAAGTGTAGATCTACAAAAGTGTAGTTTGAAGTACTTTATGATACACACTTTCTTTAGGACACACAACAATTGTCCAAAGAAGACTTCTTAAACAATTATCAAATACAGTAATCAGTGAGAGTGGCTAAGGTTGTCCTCTCAAACAAAAAAAATTTGTAAAAGATTTATGTGTTTCATATAATGTTTTACTAATACAGAAGTTCTTTTTGGCCTGTTAGGATTTGGAAACAAAAATGAAGGCATTGAAAAGACAGCAAGAAAAAGCTCGTAGAAAATCAAAAAATATTTGGCTCTTCAGAAGAAAAATGAAAACACTTCTGATAGTGAACACTCCTCCAGAGAACTTGAATCAGACTACTCATCAGACGACTCAGGAAATATGCTGAATGTTGTGGAGCAGCATCTAAATGAAGACTTGCAAGAACAGTATGATTCAGAATCACAACAGAATACCATAATTAATATGCAAGATCAAGTGCTATGGTATGAAATTGATAGACTAAATGATTCCATGGATGTTACCAGTGAAAGTAACTCAGAGCTAGCTTTGTCTCTGGAGAAAAAGCTGTCTGAGTGGGCAATGAAATTCAACATCTCCATGACCTCTCTCACTCATTTGCTTAAGATTTTGAAGGAACATGACATTGATGTTCCAGCAGACGGACGAACACTATTGAAAACACCTCGTTCTGGCAGTTTGAGAATAACTGAAAAATCAGGTACATTTTAACTTTGAAAATGTCCATGCACTCATTTGGCAATATTATTCAGAAATTTCACTGAACTGTAAAATCTTATTTTTGATAGGTGGCAAATACACATATTTTGGATTAAAGGAAGGTCTTACGCATACTCTGTCTGAGCAAGACACTTCAAAATACGACCACTTTGAGATTTCTTTGAATATTGATGGCCTACCCATTTTCAAGTCCAAAAACCTCACAATGTGGCCACTTCAGTGTGCTGTCATCAACATTGATGAAGTGAAAAACAGTCCTTTTGTTGTTGCTCTGTTTTCTGGAGCAAAGAAACCAAATGATTTGGAGTTTTTGAGGGATTTTATGGAGGAGCTGTAAGAACTGATGGAAACAGGCTTTAAAGGGAAGAGAATTGTCCTCAAAAACATCATATGTGATGCACCAGCACGAGCCCTCATCAAAGGAATAGTTCAGTTTAATGGCCGCTATGGCTGTGACTTTTGTGATGTAAAGGGAGTTCATGAGAGCAAAATGCTTTTTTTGTATAAAGGAAATCTCAGAACCAATGAGTCATTTAGACAGAAGACAAATCCTGAACATCACAAAACAGATAGCATTCTTTTGAATCTGGACATATGATCAGGCAGTTCCCAATAGATCCCATGCATTGTGTAGATCTAGGAGTGACTAAGCGAATGTTGATGCTGTGGAAAGAAGGACCTTTGGCCCATAGATTATCAGCTGGACATCTTAGCACCATTACTTATTTTCATCAAGCTGTCCGACATCACATACCTCCTGAATTCAATAGGAAACCCAGGGGGTTAGATGAACTGAAGCACTGGAAAGCAACTGAATTCCGAACATTTTTGCTTTATACTGGACCAGTGATTTTGAAATATGTTCTCGATAAGGAGAAGTATATTCACTTCCTTTCACTTAGTATTGGAATGCGCATCTTGTACAGTGAAAACCTAATGGAGCATCGTGATTATGCAGATGAGCTGTTAACATATTTTGTTGAAAAAGGTAGCAGCCTGTATAGCATGAGTTTCATCTCATATAATGTGCATTGCTTGCTACATCTCACTGATGAGAAGTTTGGGTCTGTTTGGGTCTGATGACCCATAAGTTTGAGAACAAGATGGGTCAAATCAAGAGGTTTATCCGCGGTTCAAGTGATCCACTGATTCAAGTAGCTAACAGATTGGCAGAGAGGCAAGCAATATCAAGTTCTAAGAAATCAAATGTTAACTCTGGAACGCCAAAGACAAAAGAATGTTACAGAATGACCAATGATAGCTACTGCCTTATACATGGAGTTCAAGAAAATCAGATTTTTTGTGAGGTTTTTTGCAGAATAGAACCTTTGTACAGTAAGCCATGTGACTCCAGAATAATTGGCATATTCAAAGGATTTCGGAATCACACTAAAATGTTACATACTGACACCACTCAACTGAGACATAAAGCAATCATGATACCTTTGTCATTGATTGATAAAGATGAATACAATGCGGTAGCGCTTATACCGCTCATGCATTCAGTTTGATTAGTTAGTCAAGTAAGTCAGTAAGGCAGGGTTTTTGCCTTTTTTATTGCATGTTATCCTGATTTTGATCCAAAGACTATGAATAATGTGTGTGTGTGTGTGTGTGTGTGTGTGTGTGTGTGTGTGTGTGCGTGCGTGTGCGTGCGTCTTTCAGTATCGAATTTGTTTATTCGGTGATGGACAGACATCTGTTGTACCAATCAGTTGGATTTTTGATGACAATGGAACATTGAAGTGTCGATGGACATCATCAGTCTCAAACATTAAAAACAATTCTCCACCAAACCCTAACTGGAAGGTTTATGACATTGTGAAGATCGTTGGACCATCAATTGGTAAGAAATTGCAATAATGGTGCATTTGAATTGAAAATGAATGTGATGCTGAAATGTGGGTATAAGAACACAAATTCAAGTTGTTGTGCCTAATATAAGACAATCACAATTTTAGTTTTACATAAGTATTTAACATTTCTGGAAGATTTCTTTCTCAACATTATGATAGGTGGTCTTATAAATTTACTAATCATAATATATTTATGTATTCTATGATGAATAAATAGTTGACTGAATTTCCATTATACACATAGTATACATAAATTTACCACTTACAGGAGACTATGATCAAGCAAATCAATACATCTCAGATTACACAACGGGGGTCTCAGCAGCAGAGGACTCAATTACTTATTCAATGACAGACCCTGCAGTTGTGGAATTACCTGAGAAGAGAAAAAGGAAAAATAAGCTCTGTGATGAAAGTGACATCAATTCAGAGACATCTTCCTGTGAAGGTCTGTATATATTGAAATGATTGCTATGTTCCTGTGAAGGTCTGTATATATTGAAATGATTGGTATGCAGAAAACAATTTAGCCATAACTCTGTGATCATTCTTTATTTGTATGTACTAAACAGATGATATGAACTTGAAGCAGTCAGGAAATGAAGTGAAGCAATCTGGTCTGAAGTCAAGAAATGTCCCACTGCCCAAACCTCCTATATACCATGGTTAGCCTGTTTTAACTTTGATGTAGAACTTTGAACTTGCTAAAGCACTTTTATGTTTTTTCAATCCATTTTTTATTAGTTTGTTTTTTTCTTCTTTTGAACATTAGTCAATATTCAGCTCATTCAGAAAGTTCAGTGTGACAGTGTTTTAACTTTTTAACTAAACTTTTATTTAATAAAAAATATTTTTCTTCTGCATGATCTATCTTTAAAGATACTCTTCAGAGAAGTGGGGAAAAAGATGAGGATGATCCCAAGCCCACAAGCTCTGATGTCTCAGGTGATTTAAACATATACACACATATACAAAAGATAAATTAATGTATTAATGGTGTGTATAATGTGTTACTATGCAGAGGTTTTTACACTTTATATTGCCAAAACCCACCATATATGATGAACCTTTAGCTAAGGAGTAATGTTGGACATGTAAACCTGAAGATAAACATTTTTAGTTCAAATTTATTAGTTTTATAGAAGCTTTACAAAGAATTCTGTTTTACAAAGAAATACAAATCCCATACTACAGATAAAAAACAAATATAAACACTTAAATGTCTCTATCAAGAACTTAAAAATGTGACTGTAACAATGTTTGAATATATTAATATTTATGTTTTTTATGAATTTTATGAAGACCCTTACAACCCTCTGGAGGCCTGTTGTGGGTCCCCTGACCCCGGTTAGAAAACCCATGCATTCATGTATTGATGTACATTAAGCCACTTACTTCTATATCTTCCTCTCAGAATTTCATGATCTTCAACAACATCACATGACTTATAAAGAAATTACAGTGCAAACCAGGATACCAGGTGTGTATACATTGTTTATTCATTGTGTATACAAGGTTTGTTATGGCAAAAGATTAGGTGATCATACTAATTTTAATGTGATAAACAGATGATGTGCATTTAAAGAAGTCAAGAAATGCAATGAAGCGAGTTGGTCTGAAGACAAAGAATGTTCAGCTGGCCAAAACTCCCAGATACCATGGTAAGCTTGTGTTTTAACTTATCTAAGGAACTTAGCAGAATCAGCTTTATAATTTTATTTGCAGATTTTGAATGTCTTATGTCTTTTCTTGAAAGTAGTCAAGAGTCCACTTATTCAGAAAGCTCTGTGTGTCAAAACATCTGGTGAGTATGAAACACTTTTTCTCTTAAATTGAATCTGGTTAAGCTAATTTGATCATTCTAATTCACATTGTTCAGGTGACTGTCTGGATGATAACAATGAAAGCCCTGATGACAGTTATTTAAACTCAAGCCAGCCCAACCCAGTATTCTTAGGTGAGACAATAGATATTCCCTTTAACACATGCAAACACATCACAAGGTACCTTATAAGAGAATTTTGTGCCATGACTCTCACAGATACTCTTCAGGGAAATGTGGCAATGCATGAGGATGATCATCCCAAAAGCTCTGCTTCTTCAGGTGAGTTATAATTTAATATAATTTATTGTGTGTGTGTGTGTGTGTGTGTGTGTGTGTGTGTGTGTGTGTTTTTTTTTTTTTACATTGTACCAAATGTCCCCACAATTAAAGTGAACCACCTACATGTGCATTGTGGATAAAACGATCAGGGAAAAAACGGTTTAATTGATGTAGAAAAATAAATATAGAAACAATATAACTGATTTAGATAAATGCAATTTCACTGACCTTATGTATGTAATTTTGATAACAGGGAAGGAACCAAAGGAAACAAAATGCAAAGTCACCATGGAGAAATTGTTTGGTATGTGATATATCAATTAGACATTATTTATTTATACAGACATAAAACATCCTTTGCTATATAACAATCTAACTTTACAATTTTTCAGATCTGAATACTAAGATACTCCAACAAATTCAAATGCTGGAACTGAGACAAGCTGTCATCATGAATGACTTGGCAACAGTTAAGTCTGTTCTCATGAAGCGGGCAGAAGAAGATGCCCATGAGGAACTTTTTAAACAACAACAGTGCTCCAGCTTTGAAACGTTTGAAGCCTTCTGTCAGAGGCTTGAAGAAGACAAAAATTATCGAGAGCTTTATGTTAGTACTACTATATAAATGTAGCGTTTATTTTTACAACAAAGCCACCGTTTTTTTTTTTTGCAGCAGCAGCAGATACCATGTAAAAGAAATGTTGAAGCCTGGTATATTTTAATCATGACAATATTATGTATGTTTTTGTCAGGTACACTATCGCATCCATACTCACGGCAGCTCCAATATAGGTGAGATGGTGAGACAGGCTTTAAAAAGCATAGCGTCAGACAATGTTCTCTGTCTGTATAACAGAACGGGGAAAGATGGGAAGAAGGTGTTGCCACCTGTGCTCCTGACATGTTTGAAAAGTAAGTGTTTAAGTTTTGGTTTGTGCATCTGGATGCTGCTATAGAAATTGTAATGTTAACACCTTGCTCTTTGTGTTTTTAGAATGTGTCAGGTCTTTTCACAAACAAAATGAAATAGAGGTGAAGAAGCTAAAAGTAACCACCAGAACAACACCAGACGCGGAATGTATTCGCCAAGTAGACATTTTTTTGTCCAACGCCAACACCAGGCTGAAAAGGAAACCAAATAAAGGAAAAAGCTGACTTTTTGTTTGATTGTTTTTATTGATGGAAATAAAGAATGTGGGTGTAAAAGTTTGAGTTAACTGAATCATTTTAGATAACAGTGAACTAACACAATTATTGCATAGTGGTGTTATATGGTGATCTCACAGTATGAGCACACAGTGACCACAGTATGAGCACACAGTGACCACAGTATGAGCACACAGTGACCACAGTATGAGCACACAGTAACCACAGTATGAGCACACAGTGACCACAGTATGAGCACACAGTGACCACAGTATGAGCACACAGTAACCACAGTAGAGCACACAGTGACCACAGTATGAGCACACAGTGAGTGCGCAGTGACCTCACAGTAATCACAGTTTGAGCACACAGTGACCACAGTATGAGCACACAGTGATCACAGAATGAGCACACAGTGATCACAGTATGAGCACAGTGACCACAGTATGAGCACACAGTGACCACAGTATGAGCACACAGTGATCACAGTATGAGCACAGTGACCACAGTATGAGCACACAGTGACCACAGTATGAGCACACAGTGATCACAGTATGAGCACAGTGACCACAGTATGAGCACACAGTGATCACAGTATGAGCACACAGTGATCACAGTATGAGCACACAGTGACCACAGTATGAGCACACAGTGAGTGTGATGTGACCTCATATTTCGACCACAGTATGAGTGCACTGTGATTGTGCAGTGAACTCATGTTGTAAACAAAGTATGAGTACACAGTGAGAGCTCTGTGTGGTTACACTTTTAGTTCACTGTGACACTCACATTATGACCGCACCATGAGAATATTGTGAGCTCATAGTGACATCATTGTGAGATCAAATTGTTGACTGGGTTCTTTACTGTCTCTTTGGTTGATAAATTCCCTCAATTCTTTGTTTATTTTAGGGTTCAGTTTGAAATTTAAATACACCTTTTTGTTGAGTATTTATTTGTCCTACTATGGAAGTCAATGGGTCCAGTTAACCCTCTGGGGTCTGAGCTGTTTTCTGTCCCTGGAGGTGTTCTGACATGCTCTGACATTTGTGCTTATTTCTGTTACTTGTGACATTGTCATGGCTAAAGTCTTATTACACTGTATTTAGCACAAATTCTGCTACAATAATATATCAGCTGCATGTATGTAAAAGTTTGTAGTTTTGAGATAATGACATTTATGCGTGGTTTGTGAAAATACCCAAAAAACTTGTCACTGAAATAAGGCCATGAAACCCATACTGATTATTTCTTCACAAGACTTTTGAAAATTGTATCACGTAGCCTAGAATATTTGCTCCAAAACTATGTGAAAATCACCCTGACTGCTCATTCAGATAAGACAATATATTGATTTAAAATTTCTAAGACGTGTTTTGTGTGAGAAAGCCATATGCGAAGAGGCGTGATCATCTCATTAATATGTAAGCCTTTAACACCTGAGAAAGACAAAGACACTCCCCTAACGGCCCTCACTGATTCTTGAGAGTCGGGACAAAACATGTCCCACATAGAAAAGTCAAATTTATAGCAAAAATTAAGAAATTCATCATGTTTGACATACTTACAAAGTTAAATCTAAAGGAATTGTATATACCTATCTGATTTTTAGAATAACCCTTTTTATCTTTTGGGGGAAAATTTGTTTAAATGTATGGTCTGTGGTTAGAAGGTCCATGTTATTGCACTTGTCCTCAGCAAGAGGTCACAATATTAACCATCCCAAAAAAATTGTGAAAACATATATATATCAAATAAAAAATAAGGGGTATAAATATAAAAAACAATGCATGAAGTGAACATCAAACAATATATTTCCATACAAATCTGCCTATTAAAGTTGTGTCCTCAGTTTCTGTCAACTCCGTCAGATTTTTTCATAAAGCTCTTTAAATCAGGAAATAGCATGGTCAGCTATATCCCTGAGGACCCCTTTTCATCTCCCTGCCTGTGGTGAATGCAGCATTACCACACATGGTCTGGTGCGTTTTATTTTTTTATATATTTTAGACAAACAATGTCAATATTCCTATGGTCACAGCTGCACCATGTCAATACCATCTTTCTGTTAAGATACTTTTTTTTAAACCATAGTGGATTGAATTTAAGCATTTTAGTGAGGTTATTGGGACAGCTAGCAACTGAGGATAAACTACCTAGCTGCAGTGTACAATACATGTTTTGGTGGGAAAATACATGCCCTTACGTCAACTCCGTCAGACGTCAACTCCGTCAGGTTCTATGTCTGACGGAGTTGACCTGTAAGCTGACGGAGTTGACAAATCCACCAATAACCTCTTAATGTGCGAATATAATATTATTTGTGAATATAGTGAAGGGTTAAACTGTTATTTCAGGGTTTTATTTACACATAAATGCACATACATAGCATGCATTACATTATTTAACCATACACATCTGACTTGTAGAGAATGGGCAGGCAGTGGTCTGCTTATTATTGTGTAACGTGTAACTTTGCCAGCACTTTAATATATTTATATATGTAGAGACAGAGATAGAGAAATGAGAAGCCAGTGTAGGGCTGGGCGATATGGGCAAAAAAAATTATCACGGTAATTTATTTTTATATCAGTCGATATCGATAATTATCACGATAAATGTCAAATCTTTATTTCTTTCAAGTTTAAAGGCAGATTTTTGCTCCTAAGTGAAAGTTGTAGAAAACAGAGCGTTAATTGTGGTTTTAAACTACTCTTTATTTTCAGAACATATCATGACAAACAGGTGAACATTTCACAAACCTGAGGTAAAACATTCAAACATTTGTTGTCAACACCGTCAGTTTTTCCGTCAACACCGTCAGTTTTTCGTCAACAGCGTTGGATGTATGAATGTTTTTGTTATTTTTTTGGGAAAAACAAATATTCTTCCTTCAGTTTGTTGTTTTTGTAATAAAGGACCATCTGATCTACATCCTCTTATGTTTTATTTATTTAAGGAATTTGTTTTTACAATATTGAAATTAAAATCAAAGTTTGAAAATGCAAATATTTAGAAATCTGAGTTTTCAGAATAGTGTGACATCACAACTTAAGTTTATATATTGTAATTTTTTTACATATCAGAGTAACTAAACACTATTACAATATACTTCAGAACTTTAGATTCTTGTTGGATTTGAAGAATTAAAATAGTATACTTTTAAGTGTGTCTGACGGAGTTGACACAAATCCAGTTCTGAAGGGACACATGTTTATTTGTTAAAAATGTGTTTTTATTTAGAACCTGTTCCTTTACATGGTTAAATAGCTAAGACCTTTCTCTGCAGAAACATATAACTCTAATTGATATAGTGTGTATTTAAAAAAAAAGTTTTTTAAAACGTGTTTTGTCCCGACTCTCAAGAATCAGTGCCCTATTAGGAGCGATCAGGCCCTGTCATTCAGAGCAACCTTGCACAAAGAATGAGGAGATTTAAAAAAGAATGGCTTTTAGATTGTTTGGATTTATTTACAACACAACATAATCCAAAGATACACAACAAATGACAAAAGAGCACATTGAAAACAATGATCCAAAGACAGAGACCTTTGTGCCATTCCTAAAAACATTGTACATACCTTTCATTTCCAAGGTGTTTGATTTTCACTTTACCATGTTCATATACAGAGACTCATGTGAATGTTGAAGTCAGCAGGACTCAGTTGCATCTGGTCCCTGAAAGAAAAGAAAAAAAGTGAACATACTGGTATCAAGAGAAACTAGGCCTGCACGATTTTGGGAATAAATTTTAGATTTTTCTGGTTAAAATTGCTTTTTAAAATTCACGGAATACACACACACACACACACACACACACACACACACACACAAATGTTTCCAACAATATATAATATAATGAACACCAGGTTTGTTGTGCCTTGTAGGCATAGCTGTTTTTATGTTCAGTGTTTTTACCTGTGCACCTGTAGCACTTTGAGATGTGTTCTTCACGTGTAAAGTGCAATACAAATAAAATGTATTATTATTATTATTATAGGCTATGCGCAGTGCTGCATAAAATAATAATAACAATAGCCAATAGCAGCCTATAAATCTTCCAAAAGATTTCAGTAACAACTATGCTAGAGAAAAATATATTGATTATCATATGTTACTTCAAATGTTTCCATTCGTTATGATGATGTGAAATGAGATAATAGTAAAAACATAAAGCCTAATGTTTGGTGCATTTTGCTTTTCAAACGCGATCGCGCTCCAAAATATGATACATTCAAACGCGATTGCGCTCCAAAATATGAAACATTATGGTTACCATATTATACATATCTACGTTTGAGCAGATATCCACAAAAAGTATTTAACAGTAAACACGGGTCTAAATATTATAATATTCACCATATATCTAGCAACAGTTCAACTGCAATGTGAAGTTTATGCAACAATACCATAAACTAATAAGTAAGAATTTCTTACCTTTTGTCTTCAAATCGCGTTCTTCTTCTTCTGAGGTAAATCCAATGTAAGCTCAGGCGTGTCTTCCAAACTCGACGAAAAGCAGAGACTTGTGAAGTGTTTTGGTGTTTTGTGTTTGAGGTAACGAGGGCGTTCGCGTCCCATGTGGAGATTTGCATGTGAATCACTTTTGCGCGAGTGGGCGTGGTCGAATTAAAAATAATTAGCAAGCGTTTGAGATACTGGACATCCTGTTGGTTTTATACAAATTACTTAAACAGAGAATATTTGTTTTCAGTTTGAATCCGATCATTTAAAAGTACACACTTAAATGTTTATAAAGGTATATGGCTCATAAATGTGTGACAAGTATTCGCTGAGTTTTGTTTCAGTTTATAGACGTGCTCAAGAAAAAAAAGTTCACCGCGACGGAGAGGCAGAACGCACACCCTGTTTATTTTCTTTATTTTACAAAAGCACAATGTTTTGATTTGATTGTAAGTGGACACATACAAAAGTAGAAATATCACAGATTCTTTTTTTATATTTCTTTTTTCTGTATGACCATAAATGACGGAGTAATTTAAGTTTATTGTGCTACAATGTGAAGAAAATCCAGCAAAACGCGGGGGCGCGTTTCCCGACCTCAGAGGGTTAACTGTTTGGTTACTGACATTCTTCAAAATATCTTCCTTTGTGTTCAGCAGAAGAAAGAAATTCATACAGGTTTGAATCAACTTGAGGGTGAGTATATGATGACAGAATTTTAATTTTGAAGTGAACTATCCCTTTAACATGCCTGTCGAGACTACTGCTTAGACGACTTCTGTTTTGATTATGTAGACTTTTTTTCTTTATGGACAGTCAAGTCACTCACTCAGAGGTTGATTTACTATAGTAAAAATCATAGCAAGGATTTATGCTACTTAATATTTACAACCGTTTTCCAGAGGCTGCATCTGTCCTGACATTGTATCTGATCCTGTGCTAGATTCCAGAAATAGCACCAGTGAAGCAAGTCCCACCCAAGAAGATGGACAAGCCAACTAGTGCTCAGGATTTCTTTGCCACAAGGAGGTACAACGACAACTCCCCAGAGCAACGTACCAAAGAGGAGGGGATAGCGCAGTGAATAGGCCGCACAGGACTCCCATCAAGAATTGAATTGAAAGGAGTTCATCGCCATGATGGCAAAAATGGACAAAAAGATCAAAGTGCCAAAAAGACATACAATTTTAAACTTGATTGACAAAATGTACAAAGAAGAGAAAGAAAAGATCAAACAAAATCTGGCCACAGCACGCAGAATAACTACAGGGTTGGATATTTGGACTAAAAAGGAATTTACAGCATCCTTCCTGGGAGTCAGCGCCTGCTACTTTAACCCTGAGGACAACAAGGCTGAACACAAACTCCTGAACCTGAAGGAGATGGTTCACCCTCACACCGCAGTGTCGATTAGTACACTTGTGGAGGAGTCAATGGAAGAATGGGGGATCCCCAGAGAGAAGGTCCTCACAACGATTACTGACAATGGCAGCAATATGGTGGCTTCAGTTCAGTTCAGTTCAGTTCAGTTCATCTTTATTCATTTCCCGAAGGCAATTTGGTTGCAGCAAACAAGCATACACATAAAACAGTGTCACACACACATACACGAAAATAGGAGAAAAAAAAGGTACCCAATAAATACATTTACCTAGAATTTAAAAACTTTACAGCTGAGGGGACAAATGAATTTTTAAACCGATTAGTTTTACTAAGCGGAGTTCTATACCGGCTACCAGACGGGAGAAGATGGAACTCAGAATACAAGGGGTGAGAATCATCTAACAAAATGTTCTCGGCTTTACCCAAAGCCTGTCTATGGTATAACTGAGCCATAGTCATCTGCTGCCTCCCTGTTATTTTGTTTCCCTGATTTACCATCCTCTCAATACGGTTTTTATTTTTCACATTCAGAGAGTTGAACCAGCACAACAATGAAAAGGATAAAAACGACTCAATATAGGATCTATAAAACATGCACATCAATGTTTTATCCACATTAAATGACCTCAGTTTCCGTAAGCAATACAATCTTTGCTGCCCCTTCTTACATAAAGCATCAGTATTTGCGGAAAACGTCAATTTACAATCTAATACAGTACCCAAATACTTGTACTGTTCAACACTCTGGATACCCGCTCCATTAATACTTATTTGCTTATCATCAATTGATTTCCCCCTCAATCTATAATCAATAGTCATCTCTTTAGTTTTCAGAACATTAAGTTTTAAAAAAGCATTCTGACACCAAACAGTAAAATCCTCAACCACAGGACCATGCGTAGAATCCTCCTCACTCAATAAGCTAACGATTACAGAGTCGTCAGCAAATTTTAAGATGTGCCTATTTCCAAAACTACTCTTACACGCATTAGTGTACAAAATAAATAATAAGGGAGAGAGGACGCACCCTTGAGGTGACCCAGTCGATGACACCAACCATTCAGAATAACAGTCGTTTACTTTGACTCGCTGTGTTCTCTGCACAAGGAAATCTAAAATCCAGCCTACCAAATTAAAATCCAACCCAAATTCTTCAATGAGTTTATCAATTAAAATATGTGGCTGAATGGTATTGAAGGCAGATGAAAAATCGATAAAAAGTAATTTAACAAAAGTTTTCGGCTTCTCTAAATGCTGAAATACTAAATGTAAGAGAGTAGCGACAGCATCCTCTACGCCTCGGTTATTTCTGTACACAAATTGAAGAGGGTCTAGAGAACTCTCAGTCTTGCGCATGATTTCTCTCTTAACTAATTTTTCTAAACATTTCATCACTAAGGATGTAAGCGCCACAGGCCTAAAATCGTCTAATACCTGTGCATTCTGCTTTTTTGGCAATGGAATCAGAATAGACTGCTTCCACCGTGCAGGTACTTTTTGTATTTTTAGGGACCAGGCAAAAATGTCATAAAATTACATTTACAAAATGCGGGCTTCGTTCCGCACACATGCAGAAGTTGCCACAACTTCTGAAGAGGACTCAGAGGCAGAGCATGACGATGACTATGAGCATCAGGAAGGGGAGGATGACAGGTAACGTAAGTCTGTGTATGAAACTATGTTATTAATTCAGAATCCGCTTTATTGGCCAGGCTTACAAGGAATTTGACTCTGATTAGTCTTTGCTCTCAAAGTACACAACAAACACTTCACATTTAAAGTGCAGCGTTTATACGCCCACGTATAAATCCAATTAATTATCATTCATAACGGATTATGATCAATAATGAATATTTTAATTATTTTAATTATTTTCAGAATTTACTGTAGCAGAATCAATAGTATGATCATTTTATCAGTTCATCCAATGAACAGAAAGCATAAAAAGGTATTAACCCTAGGAAATATAATATCTTCCTGGCCAAGAAAGAATTAATCCCCAGCTAACAATAAATTAAGAAATAATCACGGGTAAAAGCATCGGTAACTTAAATCGAAGTTCAAGACAATAAAATGTATAAGCAGTACACAAGCAATCTCTTTTCAAATACAAACAATACTTTATTGATTATATACTAACACATAAAGCTAATATCTAACACAAACACACACACACATTCATATGAGTTGCAGAAGGAAAAAGAGTAAGGAAAGATTAAGTTTTAAGAGTGAGTTTAAGAGTGAGATGATGAAATCTCAAGTTTATGCACTTATAAGACATGACCTGGAACGAACCATCAATCATTAATTTAACCCTTCTATCGTTTCTTAGACAGGTTATTAAATGTATATCAATACACCAGTTCAGCTTTTAGTCTGGAGGTAGTACTTGCTTGTCTTTGCTTTGGGGATTCCCTTTGTCTGTAAAAAGGGGGTTTCCCGAGTTCGTTCGTTGGCTGGTGTCCTCGTGCCTGATGTCTGGGGCGGCCAGTCACGTGGTGTGCTGGCGGAATGAAAGTCTTTGTTTGAAGCTGGCTTTGCAGAAGAAACGTGGCTCGAAATCTTGTCGCAAAACTTAACTTAGAACCGAGACTCACAACAGAAAATAAAGGAAAACTTAGAAAAGAAAAGACAACTTAGACGAGAGTAGTAAAATGGCTTGAATAAAGCTGTTGAACCCGTTCTTCTGGTCTTAATTTGGGTTCTTTGTCTCTGCGTTTACATGGTTACTCGTCTGATTGAGATCTTCATCCTTTTTCTGCCCATCTCTCTTGAGAGTGGTAGCAGAGCGTTTCTTGGGGGTGAACCCAGAGATAGAGAGCAGAGTGCAGAGAGCAGAGAGCAGAGAGAGCAGAGCTCTTCTCTATCAGAACATTTTGAACGAGCAGAGTTAGAGAGCCGAGAGAGAGAGAAGTTTGTTTTGGGTCTAAGATTTTAAACTCAAAGTTGTCCAACCTCCAGGATGAGTTCTGGCCAATTAGACACTGGCTAAATTTAGGAGGTGGCATTCTTCTCAGTTCTGATCGTAAATTATCTTATCTGGGGGGTTTCCTTACTAACAGAGAGAACAGATGCCACAGTTTAGACATGATCAGTATTATAAGAATATGAAACATTTTACACAGATTTCAATCAAGCCATCTTTTGAATCAAGAGCATACGATCATACTGATATGAAACACAACACACTTTCATTCAAACATCTAACAGTTATAACATTACATGAGTTATATGGTATCTAAGCATATTAAACACACATATAAGTTGCAGACACAAAATAGAGTTATGTAGTTGCATGATGTTTGATTGTAAGTCCATTGAAAATTGTTCTTGAATGAGTTTTATGTATACTGTAGGAAAAATCTCAGTTTTCTGGTTTAGAGAGAAACGGACTCTTGTTTGTTCGTTCAGAGGTCCCAACAGGGAAGGGGTCAGGAATGTTGTGGGGGAAAACAACATCTGCTGGTCTCAATCCGTCTTGCAAACTATCGAAGTTGACCAGTTCTGCCTTCAGTTAATCAATAAAAGTCTTTGGTTACAGACTCTCTGGAGCCTGGGTGAGTTATGGCTCTGGGATGTGAGATTTGAATCTGGAATGTGAAGACACTTTTGTGATGCCTTGGTCTCTGTCTTTCTCTTAAGCAATCAGTCATTTGGCAACAAAGCTAGTCATTGACCAGTTATGTGTTAGTGCTGGGGGCTCTTTTAAATAGCCAGACCGGTCGGCGCCTGGATCCCGTGACAAGATGGATGAGGATACGAAGTCCTGACCAAATCTTCCTCTTTGTTCGGCAGGAAGTGGAAAGTTTGAATTAATCTTCTGGAAGAAGATTAGTCTGTGTTTGGTTCATACCCATTGTCGCTACAAAAGAGTAAAAACACAAGGGGACAGTAAGAAACATAAACAAGACTATATACAATATAATTCATTCAACACATACCTATGTATAAATGTATAGGATAACGCAATGTAAGTCGCTTTGGATAAAAGCGTCTGCCAAATGCGTAAATGTAAATTTATGTAACTTGTCATGTATTTTTTTTATGAATAAAAAAATAATTCCATAGAAAGTTAAAAGATAAATTATGCTATTAATTCATTCAGCATTTATGAAACTGGTCATAATTTAATTTCATATACATAGAGACTAAATAAGTTCATAGGAAGTTAACTTCTAAAACTATTTCATTTGGTTCAATAACGTAAGGGCTAAAATGGTTAAATATGTGCTTTTTTTTTTTTTTTCATGTAGATACGACTACGGAGCCATAGAGAGAACCCCATGCGTGGTTCACACTGTACAGCTTGTAGTGAATATGGTCCAGAAGGAACCCCCAATCCAAAGGCTGTTGGAGAAAGTGAGGCACTTGGTGAACAAATTTAGGAAGTCATCTGTCGCCACAGAACGGCTGCTGCAGAAGTGTGCTCTGGTTCTGGTAAAAGACTGTCCCACCAGGTGGTCAAGTTGCTTTGCTATGATTTCACGCTGTCTTGAAGTCAAGGAGCACCTCACAGCTGTGGCTGAGTCCATGGGCTGGGACAGCCTGCAGCCCAGTGAGTGGCAAAAGATCGGGATGCTGAGAGACCTTCTTCTGCCATTTGCGGAGCACACTAAGTAGATTGAAAGTGACACTCAATCACTTTCCCTGGTTGTGCCAGCACTCCTGGATCTCAAAAACCACCTGTCGGAGTTCTCGCTTGCACATGGGCGAACCTACAAAGATGCAGCTACTCTGGCTCAGAAGAATAGAAGCATGGATAGGCGCTTTAGTGTGTTTCTTGACATAACGGCTGCCAACTTCTCACCACTTCCTGCAGCAGCATGCTTTGTGGACCCTTGTATAGCTGAAACCCTTCTGGAAAATGATGACAATGAAGTACAGAATCTTGTCAGAAAGGCAGAGGACTACATTGCTCAACTTGTGCCACAAAGAGTGCAAGTACGAGAAGAGCAGTGGACCGATGATGAGCAAGTCGCAAATGAGGGTACAGGGGCTCCAGAGTCAACCCCTGCAAAACGGTGTAGATTTAAATTCTTCAGTGCTAATCGTCCATCGAGGTCCAAGACAGCCAAGACAACAAACATTAGGCAGGAGATTTTAAAATATAAAGAAGGGCTGTCCGAGTCGCACAAGACTGCTGCTACTAGTGCTGAGGTTGAGGAATCTGGCATTGAGTATTGGTTAACTCAGTGTTGTTCCACTGCGTTTCCAACACTGAAACCTCTGGCCTTGGACCTCCTGGCGATGCCAGCCTCTCAGGCATTTACAGAGAGGGTCTTCAGTGTAACTGGTTACCTCTCTTGTGGCCGCAGGAACAGGGCTAGGACCATTTTGGAAAGAAGCACTTTCCTCAAAGTAAACAAGCTTAAGTAGTAGTTAATGGCTGGCCTGAACAGACATGCAAGAAGCATGCGTACTGTACACACACACACACAGTTTCTGTTGAGACTGCTGGTTATTTGGTTCAGTAGTTGGCATAATTCAATACTGTTTGTTCTTTTCTGTTCTGTTCTTTTCTATGCAGCCAGTGCTTCCTATCCATCTCTATGTGTCCCTTTTGGAGCTGGGCGTCCTTCTCGGGCTTCCGGAGTAAACGGAGTCCGCGGGAAGTTTAAGTCTACTCAAAGTTAAAGTTGCCGGCTGTTCACTTCACTGAACGTAGGAAAAGTCCGAAGACGAAAATAAAGACAAAGATTAAAGAAAAGAAAGGAAAAACGGAGACAACTCCTTAAAGAGTTGTGGAACCGGGAACCTCTCTCTGACGAAGTGCTCTGAGAAATTCTTTGGTCGGTCTTCTTATGGAAAGACTGGGTTCACGCCTCTGTTAGCACGAACAACCAATGACTGTCCGAGAATCTGAAGCAGGAAAAGTTTCCTTTGTCCCTGGGGAAACACCCACTCTAATAAGTTATGGTGTTGTCAGAATTTGAGCCTTTATACTCTAGTAAGACGATTCATATAGTAATAATCATATCATTGCAATCTATTATCGAGATTCAACTCCGTTAGGTCTCAAGATTTAAAATGATATAAAACACATCATATGAAAGATTAAGGAATACAAAGTTAAAATCAAATGCACGATTATAGGCATTTAAAGTTCGATTAACACACGATAAAATTGTAGATACTCCAATATGACATGGTCATATAAAATGCAACACAGGAATATATCAAACATTTGGAAATGTCTGTATATGAGTAAGTCCATGGAAAGTCCATGTGTGTGTGTGTGTGTGTGGAATGTCACGTAGAAGGTTTCGTTATCTCTCTGGCTGAGAGAGAGGGGGGTGCATTGGAATTCTTTTGAAGCTTGCAAAGCTAGGAGAAGATGCTGTGTCGCAGGGACGTGCACAGGGGGGGTTGCTCAGGTTGCCCGGGCAACTGCCCATATGCCCTTCTCGACTCACGTTGCCCTTCCGAGGGGGAAAAAAATAAAAATAAAAAAATCGTACAATGGATGCAGAATTTCACGTAGGCCTAGATAAAAAAATTAAAAAATCGTAAAGCCTCATTCACTTCCATTCGGGCACCGAAAGTGAAAGTCAGTAGGGGAAGGGCAAACTCTGCAGCGCTGCACGCGACCGGTGTAGCACGCAATCATACTACAAATCATGCGTAGTTGCCCAGTTACCATACGTACCATCAGAACTGAATACGAGCAAGAAGCACAACTGAATGTACGGGAAGCCAAAAGGTTAAAAAAGGATTGTATTTATTCCCGAAATTTAAGTGTTTTTTTTGTTTGTTTGTTTTTTAAGCGAGTTTTTCCCCATCTGTCAATTCAATCCAGATTATTTCTTTTCAAATTTAAAAATAAAATAATAATAATAATAATAATAATAATAATAAAACAACAAACAATAATATGAGGAACTCTTTTTCTCATGTGTATTTTGGTGACATTTAACATATTGTTAATACATTTTGTATACTGTTTACAAAGTTGTATATCATAAACCTGTCATCTCTGACGTTTTGCAATCTTTATAAATAATAATAAGACCATAATATGAGGCATTGAGTTTGGACATAAACACGGTCAGATAAGGCAATTTGTATGGCAAAATTAAACTTTTTTCAGGTCAAAGCAACTGCCCCTCAAAATTCCTGTGCACGTCCCTGCTGTGTCGTGTTGTTCTGGTAATACTCCGAGGTGCCATAAAGTGTCAGAAAGCAATCTAAACCCAGCCATGTCGGAGCCATGATGGTCATTTAGATTGTCGAGAGTCTTGATTTACATATCTCAGTTCAGAGTGTAAAAGCAAGGATGAATGTGCATTGTGTGCAGGGAGAGGCAGAATCATGATTCTAGCCCATTCGTTACACAATAATATAATAAGATAACCTTGTTTGAAATGAGTTTGGCTAAAAGAAAATGTTGGTTTCGTCTATACTACTAGGTACTTACACTATATTGACTAGGTTAACTAGAATTGCATCACTAAAAAGAGACTAAAATACAATTTTCATTGACTAAAACTTGACTAAAATGTCATCAGTTTTCGTCGACTAAAACTAGACAAAAATAGTTATGGATAATTCTGACTAAAATAAGACTAAAATGCTCAGACTTTTAGTCGACTGAAACTTGACTAGACTAAAAAGAGTATGAACGTGACTAAAACTAATAAAAACTAAAATGACAGCTTGACACAAAGACTAGACTAAAACTAAAATTAAAACAGGCTGCACATCAGCATTTCTAAGATCAATAAAACTTGGCATCTGCATTTGGGCGTCCAGTAATAATCTCATGAGGGCTCAGTCCTACTGATCGGTTAGGTGACGCTCTCATACTACACAGTGCTGCTGGCAGCGCTTCGACCCATGGTACTCCTTCCTGATGCATTTTGCTTAGCCTGGTTTTGATTGTTCTGTTCGATCGTTCAACCTGTCCTGATGCTTGTATGTGTCACAGTGTCTGGATTGTGTTCCCTGGGTCACCACTAGATGTCCTCCTTCCCCGGTGTCACTCACATCATGAACTACGTTTCCCATCATCCTGTCTGGCTACCACTGATCATTGCACTCAGGTGTTCCCCATCATCATTGCACTCAGCTGTTTCCCCTCACCTTGTTAGTGTCTGTGTATATATATCCTGTTTGTGTCAGTGTTTGTCACTGAGTCCTTGTAATATTTCACACCTCTTCTGATGTTTGTTTCTGCCTGGTTCCTGGTTTGTTCTTGTTTATGGATTGCCTTTATGGATTTTGACCTTTTGCTTGGACTGGTTTTGTGAGTACGGATTACCCCAATAAATACTGCAAATTGGATCTCTCTTGTTTCCTGTGTGTGTGAATCGTGACAGTATGGGCAGTGAAGATTCCACTTAATCTTCAACATTATAGACACTTCCTTGACTACCTGTCCTGTGAAGTGTGTTCCTTTATCTGAGTCAATGCAATCTGGTAATCCGTGACAAAACATTTAGCAGTATGTGCAGCTGTAGCATGCCCTGTTGGATAAGCTTCTATACATCTTGAGAACTTGTCTATTACTACCAAACCGTCAGTTTTTCCCTTACAAGGAGGCAACGATATGTAGTCAACTTGCAAGTGATGAAATGGTCCTGGTGGAGCTGGAGTATGTGTTGCTGCTGTAGTTGCTGCTGGCACATCATTATTTTTCTGACATGTAACGCATCTCTTGACTGTTTCGGTGGCTACCTTTCTGAATTTTGGATTCCACCATTGATTTGAGAACCTGTGATTCATCGTTGCTGGACCACTGTGACCCAAATTGTGTATTTGTTAAGCCAAATATGGCAGCAGTGGTTTGGGAGCGACATACTTTCACCCTTTGGTCCAGCAGCTGGATGAATCCACAGTGGCTCCTTTGTCTAACCATGTCTATGCTTCATATAGAGGAACGTCTTTGTACAGATCAATGATTGATTATGATTGATTTACTACCTGAACACACTTGTACAGTTGCATAGGAACAAGCCTGTTTAGCCGCTACATCAGCATTTAGTTTCCGTAGTATTAGTTGTGAGATGTGCTTTCACTTTGATCACCGCTAATTTCTTTGGAAGTTTCATGGCAAACATTAGATCTTTTACTAATCCAGCATGCTTAATGGGGGATCCAACAGAAGTTAAAAACTGTCTGCTTTGCCAAATGACACCAAAATCATGAATTACCCCAAAAGCATACCTGGAATCTGTGTAGATATTTGCAACTGATCCTGAAGCTAGCGTGCATGCTCTAGTTAAAGCTACTAGTTCTGCAGCTTGAGCTGAAAAATGATCTGGAAGACGACCTGAAGCTACCACTTCAGTGGTGGAAGTTACTGCATATCCTGCTCGTCTGTTACCTTCAATGACTTGAGCTGAACCATCAACAAACAACTCAAATTCTGAATTCTCTATGGGAGTTTCATTTTACTTCACTCGTAGGTGTGAATGTAAGCGTAACACAATCGTGAGTCATTTCTCCTTCATCCTCTAACACAACTTCAGTCATTGCAGACATCATACATGAGGATGGGTTCGTGACTAGCACACGCTGTGAAACAATGTTCGGGGCAGTGAGGGTAGTTAACTAATTTCCCCCAACGGGAGGAGGTGACAGAAGTGACTTTTGCTTGATTCATTAGTGCGGACACTGCATGAGGGCATTTTACGTTTACAGTCTGACCTAACACCATTACTGATGAAGCCTGTGCTGTAGCATAACATTTAAGGCTGTGTCTACTTAACCAATGTCCCCCAAAGGAAGGCTGAGACAGTCACTTTCCTTTTGTTCTATTAAACAAAAATAAGTCTTTCAACTTTGTTGTAAGTTTCTGGGGAAATTAAGCACTCACAGCCCAAATGGTTAATACCTCATCAAGCTGCCCCACAAGTTTAATGACGAGGGGAGGGGCTGCTTCAGAGTAGCAAGCAGGCTGAGTAGAAGCTGAGTAACATTGTTAACTTGTCTAAAGTTCTTTTTGTTTTCCTACACTCTTTTCTCCAATGTCCATGCTTACCACAGTAATAATAACTGCCCCCTCTCTAAGGACATTTGCGTTTCTGTTGATTCTCTGTGTTGAACTTAAAGGATGCTGCTGGAATTTTACTCTTGCCTTGACATCAGAGTCTCTTTCCCAAGTAGCTTACCTCTACAAGTTGTTTTGCAGGGTTCTAGTGGACCATGTGAAGTCTAAGAAAGGCGTTGCCTTTCTATGTTCTGACAAAAGAATCCAGCAATCCAGCAAGAATAAATCAATACAATACCTTCTCTGAAGTGTTAGCTTTCCCACTGTATGCTGCAGCTGACTGACAAAATCTTTCAGTGTACTCACTGACCGTTTCATCCTTCTTCTGTACACAACTAGTGATCTTTGACCAGTCCACGTTTGGTCCAACGATGTTCTTTAACACTCTAAGAACTCCCTCTTTCAATTCATCTTTTCTGGCATGTTGAAAATCAGAATTGTTTACAGCACTTTCAAAATCATTGAAATCTGACTCAGTCAAGATCTGTGGTATTAGCTGGGTGACTTCAGCTAGAGACATATCATAGAGCCGCATCTTTCTGGACAACTCTCTCCTAAACTCAGAAAAATGTCTATGCACTGATGGCAAACTCTCAGCAAATCTCTCTATGGCTTCAGGACATAAAGTTGTATTGACTGCTTGTAACTGTAGTATGGGGGTTGCAGATGGAACTGTATCAACCCCTTTCCCCTACTCTGAGCCTTTTGTCTTGCTCCACTCACTTCAACTGCATTCACATCTTTATTCATCAATCCAGCATTGACATTGTCCTCTATTCTATAGAAAGATTGTAAGTCTTACTTCCGGTGAGTTACTTCCGGTGAAAAAAACTTCCGGTGGCGCTGCTCTGCTGGCGACCCGGACTCGAGTGCTCGTGTGCTGCTAGTGCTGCTGCTGTTTTTTTTATTTGTTTGTTTTTTTATTTATTTTTTGTTTATTTACCCGTCTGTGGAAGAGCACCATGGCGTTATTTGGACAAGGACTATTACCGGTACTGATTGTTTGGCAGCTTCTGAGGATGTGTTAAACTTTTCCACACTTGGAGGGCGGGCTACCACTCATCTACTCCAGAGAAACGCTGTTGTCTTGTCTCTCCGTTACACAGGAACAACATCGCCGCCCTCTGATTTATTCAACCTGCCCGATGCACTTAAAATCCTGCCGTCTCGCAGGAAACTACGGAAGAGAGGCCGACATGGGGGGGACACGACAGCATCTCCGCCGGAGAGGCAGTAGACCTCCGCTGCCCGGTATGGTCCTAAGCAACATTCGCTCTCTTAGGAACAAAATGGAGGAGCTCCGTACGAACATGAGGGTATGTTTTGAATACCGCGAGGCGGGCTTGCTGGTTTTTACTGAGACTTGGCTCCACAAATACATCCCCAACTCCCTGATCGAGCTGGAGGGTTTCTCACTTGTCCGTGCTGACAGGAATGAAACTTCGGGGAAAAGTCGAGGGGGAGGTATCTGTGTGTTTGTGAGTGACAGCTGGTGCAGGAACTATTCTGTGAGAGAGATTGTGTGCAGCCCTGACATCGAATTGCTGTGCATTTCTCTAAGACCCTTTTACCTCCCGAGGGAGTTTGGCAATATTGTAATTTGCTCAGCGTATGTGGCCCCCCGCGGGAATGCGGTCCGAGCTACAGCTCGTGTCGCAGACTGTGTCCACTATCAACTGCAACGCAATCCGGGAGCCCCGGTCTTTATTCTTGGAGATTTTAACCACTGTAAATTGGAACTGTCCCTTCCCGGATTTGAACAATACGTCAAGTGTGACACTCGAGACAATAGAGTGTTGGACAAATGTTATGGTAAGACATGCATACAGGGCCAGTCCAAAGCCCCCTTTGTCAAACTCAGACCATAATACACTCCATCTGATACCCACCTATAAGACTGTTTTAACCCCCTGAGGTCGGCTATCGCGCCGGCGCGATAGGCTCGTTTTTTTCCTTATCAGTGCAAAAAAGAATAAAAATACTAATATTAATTTTTATCTTATATGCTTGTGTTATACATCAATCGATCCTGTTAAGTGTGTATTTTTTTTTTTTTTTTTGTGTATACTCATAATAAAAACAGTGTTGTGCTTTTCGCCAAATAAAGAAAAATAAACATGATGCGAGTTCTGCCTCCTCTGTCAGTGCAGTCCATTCTGAAACGCGTCCGAAAATGAACTGTAACTCAGCGAATACTCAGTCAAACAGGCATACAGACACACAGGCATGAAGCTTGAATTCTCTTCTTTTAAATGAAGTAATTTTTATAAAAAACAAATATTCTCAGTTCATGTATTATGTATGAAAAGAGAGAGATGTCAGTCGTTCTCATCTCAGCTCATTATGTTTTAATTTGACTCCGCCCACGGAGAGCGCGCACTATTCAAACGCAAATGTGAGGCGATCCTGCAATCCTGTGAAACGCCCACATCAGCTGGATAACACACCGCGAGTTCACTTTCAGACTCATGTAGGACGCTACTATCTTGATAATAATCCTGGAAAATTTACCTCAGAAGTTCTGGAAGTTTAATTTCGAGGAGCAACAGATCCGGCTGAGGAATAGGTCAGTTCTATGCTTTGTTCTAATCGCAAGTGTCTGTACACGCAAAAAGACTGTTTAAATATGAATCGCGTTTCTGTGCGTGAATGAATGAACAGCTTTTACCGAACTCTATTGCTATACTAAGATGAGTAAAAATCGACTACAACAATTGGATAGATTATAAAGTTTTTACTGTAAAATACTGCCACATCAAATAAGCTTATGTTGCCAATTTCTGCTCATGTGTTAAACATGTTTTGTCAAAAATAATCAACTAAGATGTTATAGTGTTTGTTCCAATGTAGGCGATATTATACGTATGATAAAATGTATTTTTACAAAGAAAGATTACACTGGAAATATTGTTAAAATTTTAATTGTTGTAATTGTATAACCTTTTTAATAAAATAGCTAAAATATATACAAGGATAGATGTAAACAAAAACTTAAAAGGTCAATATAAGCCTTCTCTTTAAATAATTTTTTACTGTGTTTTATTAGTGACACATTTGGGTAGAGAATATATTCCAAAACTTTCTGAAAATACAGCATGAGAATTAACTGCACAATTACTAGAAATGTTTACCTTGGATATTATACAATTTGCAAGCAAAAACAACAACAACTGTGAACCAATTATTTATATATATATAAATTATATTAG